>NC_040907.2:173478906-173661406 GCF_004126475.2 Phyllostomus discolor | reverse complement strand
CCTGCTGCCCCTCGTGTCCCTAGGCACTGTCCTCACAGCGCTGCTTCCGTGGGGCCTGCCAGGCACCTGGCGTGGACGCAGGTGACAAGTAAAACCCACGCAGAGTAACGAAGGCAATCACGCGCTGTGTCAGCCTCGAAGGGGCACGGCAGGGGGCTGAGGGGTGCGGGGGGTGGGCTCGGCGGGCAGGCCGAGTTCCCCAGGTACCCCGAGACCGGCGCAACGGAGCTGTGGGCTTGTTTATTTTTCCCCAGTTTCATCCGGGAACAGCCCCATTGGAAGGTCTCACGTCCCCTGACGGAGGAGGGAAATGCCCGGGGCTAAGCCTCGGGCACCCTATGATGCGGGGGAGCCCCTCTGACTCGGGGGAGCAGCTGAAGCCCACGCCGGGCCCCAGGGCAGCCGGGCCCCAGGGCAGCCGGGGCTCCAGGGCGCACCGAGCCCACCCTCACCGGGCCTCGCCCCTGCGGGGCCCCTGTTCTTTGCCCTCCCCTCCTCGGCCTCTTTCCTCCCCGCCTCTTGCTGTGTCCACTCCACCTTCCTGCCCGACTCCGGGCCGGCGCCAACCTCCCGCTCCAAGGGCCCCTGGCGCCGGGGTGCTGCGTGTTCCACCACAAACCACGGCCACTGCCTCCTGACTCGGGCCACCGGCTCCCCCACAGGCCACATCCCGTCTGCCCCCGCTCGTCCTCTGCTCACTCAGCAGACACCCCCAAAACCCGCACCCCGAGCCAGGCGGTGTCCGCGGCGCTGCAGACACGGGCGTGCCAGAGGGGGTGCCCTGAGCCCACGTTCTGGGGGGGGGACCGACGGCCGGGACACCAGCCCACGCACAGGAACACACAGAGGCCCTGGTGATGGCTGCCGGGAAGAATGCGGCACGGTGGGGGGCTGCAGGGGGGCCGGCGGGTTTGACGCCCCCTAGAGAGGGCGGGCAGGGGAGGCCTCTCCGACAGGTGACGCCGCAGCTCCTACAAGAGCGCCCGCGTGCGGTGTGACGCCGGACAGACGTGCAGCGGGCTGCCGACGGGCTCTGGTGTAGCGGGGGTCTCGCAGACTGAGGCCAACGGCGCCCCCAGGAGCTCCGGGGCCCCCACCCCGGTCACTGCCACAAAAATAAACGGTTAGAGCTTCAGTTTCTGACGTCTGTCCCGTGTTCAGGAAGTCTACCTAAGTGTGGCTTCAGGGCCTTGATTTGTGGTCTGCCACGGAACCCACATGGCCTGCTCGGGCCAAACCGAGGGGGGGCCGCGACCACGGCTCAGGGAGGCCCGCCCCCACCAACTCGCCCCGAGAAACCAGGGAGTCCTGGGCGGGGGGAGGAGAGACCAGGGAGCTGGTGCCTTTTCCGCCGCCGTGAGCAGTGCCCAGCCCGCAGGCGGCTCCCACAGCAGACCCCGCGTCCGCCCGGTCCCCCTGTCCTTGGAGAAGGGGTGGGAGGACGGCGGCTCAGCCCCCACGGTGGCCGGCGGCGGGCACCCCTCCTCTGCGCGTCTGTGGCCCGCCGCTCAAAACGGGCTCTCTGCCTTTGAACCCGTCCCCGCGGATCCGCCGGCCCCGAGAGACACGCTGGCGCGTCAGCAGCATGAAGCTCAGAACCTCTGCGACTCAAAGGTGCGCGTCTTTCATGTTTTAAACATCTGACCTCTCCAAACTGCTTACTGCCGTCCTCCTCCTGGAGTCACACGTCCCATTATCTGCTCGGCCTCCTCGCCGGCTGGGCCGGCCGTCTCTCCAGCCCCTGGCCTCCCCGGAGAGCCGGACCCCGCTCCGGGTGGTCTCGCGTCCGTGCAGAGGTGCGGGGGCTGGGTCGGAGCACAGGACGGGCCCCCGGTTTTCCAGCAGGTTTCCTCTCCGCCCTGAAGCCCCTTTCTCTGTCCAGAAGTTGTCCGGCAGCGGCACTCACTACGCACCCGGACGCTCCCTGGCCCGTTTCGGGGGTCGCCGGCCCAGACTCTCCACCAGGGGGTGTGCCCGCCCACAGCAGGTTCAGGAGGCGTGGGGCACTTGTGGCCCTCAAAGTGACGAGGAGGGGCTAGTCCCCTGGCGACAAGGGGCAGGGCAGTCAGCTCCGAGACGGGTGCGTCTGCAGGGGAAGAGCCCGAAAGCCAGCACGGCGCGCCGACCGGGGACCCCGCCAGGGCAGCTACGAACTGCCCGCCGTCCCGCCGGCCGGAGGGGAGCACTGCTGATGCAATCCTCCGGCCTCTCGTTTTCAGCCGTTTACATTTTCCCTTGATAAAGTGAGCTGGGATGTTGATAGTGGGGTCCTCCTTTGTTAAAAGATGCCTGGGAACAGCACTAAGAAAAACAACGCAGACTCTTCCCAAGTGCGGCTGAGTCCCGACTCCCTGTGGGGGGGTGGGGGCACCCGGGGCGCCTGTCTTCATTTCTGGGGTTGTGGCCTGTCGCCCGGTAAAGCGGCGGGCGCCTCCGCTCCCCGCGTGGGCTGCCCCGTGAGCGGACCACCTCCAACCAGCGAGTGTGGCGTTTGCTCGAGCAGCTGGGCCCCGCCGCAGCCCCCGCCCCCCAACAAGCCGGGCCTGGCCCTGCCCGCCCCTCAAGGGCTCTCAGCCTCCATTAAGGGCACTGCCCTCCAAGAGCAGCCCTGCCAGAACCCGGAGCAGAGCGCCCGCGAGGAAATAAGCCTTCATTTGTCTTGCAAATTAAACTCTATTAACCCCACAGGCTGCTCCTTGAACATGCTTCTAATATTAGTTACGCCGCATACATTATGTAGATTTCATGTTTTCAGCACTGCACTGGATGCCAAACGTCGCAGAATTCTAGAACGTTTCTAAAACCCAGCGAAAGAAGTCTAATGTGCCGCCAGGCAGGGCGCTGGGAGGAGGAACAGGTTGGCCAGCTCTGGGTCTGTGTGGAGCTCAAGTGCACAGACGATACTGTCAGTTACGGGGAGTGCCAAAGCCAGGAGGTCATCCCGGGAGTCCTTGTTTGCTTGCTTCCTCACCCCCACCCCCCAAAGAAGGTCTATGCAGCACAAGGATGAAAGCAGCTTAACTGGAAAAATTTTAAGTTCGTTTCTTACGAGACAGGACCTGAGAGCAAGGCCCTGAAACCCAGGGGTTTCCCTTCCTCTGGAAGGACTTGCCCAGTCAGACGGCCCCCTAACTCCAGTGGGGGGGGGCTGAGGGGGCAGTTTGAGGAACTGGTGACACCGGAGCTCTTCCATACAGACTGGGGAACAGTGTGTCCGCGGCTACAGAAAGCCCTGCTGTGACCGGAGTAGGAGGGGCTGAGGCCAGCCCACAGCCTCCCTCAGGGAGAAGGGGACGACGGCCTGAGGGCCCAGCCACGGGGCGGGGGTGCGGGGGGAGGTCTTCCCTTCCAGGACACGGCGGGTCTCTCCGATCCGATCGGATCGCTCAGCGCCTTTTCTCCCGTTAGGGTTTTGTGGTTTTCCGCAAACACACCCTGTAAATGGCATCTGTAGAAATCTACTGAACGGTTGCTAAAAATTTTTGTAAGCGAAACTGGGATTTCCAGCCCTCCTCATTGTCAGTATACAGGCGTACACGAGGTGCGGTCCGTTGAGTAGTTTCGTGAAGGTTTTCTTCCGGCGGGGAGGGCTGGATGTAGACAAATGTATCTTTTATACAGACGGTTTCATTTCTTCCCTTTCCACAGTATTTTTTCTTCTTCTTCCTGATGCGCTGAGCTGGCTGGGCCCTCCAGCTGGACAGGTGGGGTGGGAGCGGCCCCCCTGCCTGACCCAGATTTTAGAGGCGAAGCGTTCGCCCCTTCCCCTTCCGGTGGGGGGCTCGGTGGGGGCGTCTCACCGCTGCCTTTCCTCTCGTCAGCTCAAGAAACTGCCCTGTGTGCCTCTGTCGGGGTGGTCGCAGCTTGCCGCTCTTCTGTCTGCACTGATTGGTTCTCGAGCGCCTCGTGGCTTTGCGTCCCCAGGACAGGCCCCACCTGGCCACGGCGCTCGCCTCCCTTCGTGCATGCCACTGGCCTCCATGTGCTGGTGCCGTGGAGGGTCCCTGCACCTGTGTTTACGGGAGACGGTGGCCTGAGGTTTTGTTCCAGCACCTTCCTCAGGTCTTGGAGTCATGCGCCAGAAGATCAGTCGGAACATGCTTCCCCCTTGTGTATTTTCTGAAAGAGTTTCTGTAGCATCGACGTGGCTTCTTCCAGGAATGCCTGGTAGGATTCTCCAGGGAAGCCATCGGGACCCATGTGTTTCTTTAAGGAAAAGTTTCTACTTCAATTGGTAGAGCAGATAGAAAACTACTACGGTTCCCGGTTCCTTCCCGAGCGAGCTCGGGCAGCTGTGTCCGGTAGCAGCGCGCCGGCGGAGCTGTCTGTGCCTCGCGCTCCCTGCATTTCCGGGGTCGGTGGACTGTGTAGCGGAGACCACCGTCCTGAACATTGTCAGTTTTGGTCTTTGTTCCCCCCTTGGCTGGAGGTGTGAGGATCGGCTTTTAGAGTTATGCATGTTTTCTGCTGCTTTTCTGTTTAAAGTTTTATTGATTTCTGTTCTTGTCTTTAGTATCTCCTTCTGTTTACCTTGGTTTTAAATCACTCTTTTTAAAAGATGCTCATTGTTTTGAGACCTTTCCCTGACAAAATTTAATGCTATAAATTTTCCTCAAGGTGCAGTATTAGCCGAGCCCAAGACTTCTGATAGGCATTCGTGTTCATTCAGTGCAAACTATTTCTAGTTCCTCCTACGAGTTTTTAAAGTAGTCTAACTTGCTACTTCCAGATATTTTGCATTTTCCAAATCTTTTCGTTATTAATTTAATTCTACTGTGGTGAGAGAACACACTTGTGTCATTTAGATACTTTAACATTTATCTGGAGTTGTTTTATGGCACCGAACAGTCTCACAAACGATTCAAGTGCATTTAAAATGGGTGCGTGTTTGGTGTCCGCTGAGGGGACACCCTATTCACACGCAAACCACAACACGCTGGGGGGGGGGCTGCTCGAGTGCCCGCGCCCCTCCGATGTCCGTGGAACTTGTCCTGCTCGCCACCAGGAAAGGAGCGGCCACACCTCCACGGACACCTGTGTGTGATCCGTGGGAAGGGCGGGGGGAATCAGTAGCCCCATGTGCTGGTTTGGTTTTACATTCGATCACAATGACGTGCAAGCACACGGCATGTCTCGTGTAAGTTGGTGGAAAGTGGCCCTTGGTACCAAGGAGGCACACGCCCTTGCGCTGTGGTTCCGTCGCTCTGCAGGTCTGGTGGGACACGCGGTCCAGGCAGGTTGCTTTCCTTCCGGCTGTGACGGTCGCCGAATGCGTGTCTGCCTGTTGCGGACAACCCCCCATCTCCAAGACGGGCGGCTGGAGCCTCTGCAGGGGAGCTGGAGGAAAAGTCCTCGAGGAAAGACCGGCCGACAAGCCCCCAAGTCTGACGCAAACTGAGTGCACAGACCCAGGACGTCCCCGGAGACCTCGGACGAGACGCACAGGGAAAACGGCACCAGGACGCGCCACGGCCAGAACCAGGCGGCTCAGACACAGCTGGGGGGAGCCTGGCCAGCCCCCCCCCGGGGGGAGACACGCGTGCAGAAGGAGGCACAGACTGGACGGCAGCGTTCCAGCCGGAAACAGCGCCCGTGAGGACGGGGCGACCGAGACCCACAAAGTGCTGGAGGGAAAACGCGTCCAACCCAGACTTCCACACCCGGAGGAAGCGCCTTCCAGTGTCGGGGAGACATGGGGACCTCCCAGACATGGAGAAGCTCCGAGAGGTCACCCCCCACAGACCGCCACTGTGCGAAGCGTCCCAGGGACCCTCGGGCCGAAGGAGACCATGCCGGATGGGAACAGGGGTCTAGACGGAGGGGAGAGCAAGAGAGCTCTCCCGGACACGGGCTCCAGCACTCGCGTGCTGTCTGAATGCTTTCGCACCAACGCAGGGAAATTCGGACGGACTGTGGACCGCAGAGCACAAAGCCGGTTCGTGTCTGGCTCCCTACAGATGCCACTGCTGGTGCTGCATTGCAGAAACCCGTTTTTGTTTAAAGTCACTAGCCCTGTAATGTCTGCGCACCTGTTCACACACACACAACACACACACACACCACTGATTTGGGGAAGGCTGCTCACCAGATAGTGGCGCTGCTTATTTTTGGAGCTGGGGGACAGGAGGTGATTTGTCTTTTTTTTCTTTTTTCTTTTTTGTACTGCTTAGGCTTAAAAAACAAATGTCATTCTTTATAAAACAAAGTCATTAGTCTTGGAGTAATAAAACCGGACCACACGAAAAACCAGAACACGGACAAGGAAAACGGGAACTTCCATGACCTTGACCCGGAGCACGCCACTGCTGCCACGTGGCGCCTCGCAGCCGTGGCTGCGCGTGAGCGTGAGGCCACGCTGGGCCTTGACTCGGTTTCCTGTTTAAATCGGTACACTTGTCCTGATGGCGCAGCTTCTTCTCGGGCGGTCCCGCTGCTGTGGGACGTCCAGGGGTCTGTTGCCACCGCTCGCTGTGAGAGGGACGGCCACGCCCGTGCGATTTCCCTTTTTGTCTCGTGCGCGGGAGGCACATTTCAAAGGGGGACTCTTGGACCGAAGGGTGTTTAACGTTTCACGGCTGCACACGGTGGCGACAAGGCTGGCAGTGGTCCACAGCATCACGAGAAAAGAGACCCGTTTACGCCCACCCTCGAAAACACGGCACATTTTACTCGAGAGTTTTCCCAATGTAACGGTGAAAAAAGGCATTCTGTCTTAATTTACATAAAATTGCGTTGGGAAATATTTTCAGACGTGAGAGAGAGAAGGCAGCTCCTTCCAAAGGACGTGTCCAAACGGTGTTTTACCCTTGCGTTAGCTCACTCCGTCGGACCCGGATGCGCCTGAGCAACACACTCAGTCCTCTCAGCAGCACGAGCCGCGAGATCCATCACCGTTAGGGGGGTATCCGGGGCGCGACTTCCAGAGGCACCCAGGCCCTGCTGTGTTGGGGAACAAAGGCAAGACTGTGCACCGCTCCCCGCTGAGGCCGGGAGATCCGCCCTCCCTGAACCCCAGCACAGGTGCACGGACACTCCCGAGAGACAAGCACCCGCCCGGCTTCCTCCCCCGCCCAGGACGGACCCCGAGCGGAGCCTGGGCTTCGCGGCCCCTCACCAGGGGGTCTGGAGAACAGAGGAGGGGTCCCCAGTGCCCGGGTGAGACCCCCACCTGGGCTTCCGTCACATGAGCTCCCGCGTCCTCAACGTCTGTTCTCACCCTGTGCTGAGGGGTGACGTTTTCAAACGCTCACTTTGACCTCTATGAGCCTCAGTCTCTTCGCTGGCGACAGGGGCCCCTGCCTCGTGGGGTCGCCGTGCCCATCGAAGGGGATCCCAGCACAGAAGTGCTCTGTCAACGGCAGAGCCGTCCACGTGCAATTAACTCCAGGGACAGCACAGTGGCCACCCGGCACAGCCGGACACGAGGAAAACCTCAGGAATCTCGGGGGTCCGATCTCGCTCAGGGAGCGAGACTGTGTCCCCAGACGGGCCGCCCCACATCCAGCACGAGGCACATGTCACGGCACGGGATGAGACCACGCTGTTCCGGGAGGAGGGGCATCACACACTCATGCAAAGTGGCCGCATCTCATTGAGGCTCGGGGGAGGTGCGCCCGGAGGAGAAGGCAGCGCAGCCGATCGTCTGCGAAGGGGAGCCACATCCGCGAGGGGAACACGAGTGATCTTTCACGCTGTTTCGGTTTCGGCCTTGAACACGCGTACCGCTTATTATCTCGAGAGGAAACAGCCACCTGCAGACGCCAGCCGTCACCCCAGCGAACGTGCAGGGCTCCGGGACAGCATGTGGTGGGGGGCCACCTGTGGGCAGTCCCGCCCGGGGGGGCCCTCATTTCTGTCTCGACATCTGACGGGAGGCCACACCCCCCGCCAGCAGCCGGTCACCTGGCTCCCTCAGCACAGTTTAGGGGAACAGGGAGCTGGACCCGCGCCCCTATTTCCAGGGGGTCACTGTCTACTGGTGAATGGGACAGCGGAAGCCTTGGGCCACGTCGTCACAGTTGAGTCACAAACTCCCACGAAGCAGGGACACCGGTGTTAAAAAAAAAAAAAAACAAAAACCCAGGCGGCTCCCAGCACCAGCTAAGGCGGAGAAACCACACCCGCCGCCTGGGACTGTGGGTGGAACTGCCGGCATGGACTGCGGGGCCTCGCTTCCCGGCCCCTGGCTGCCGCCGCCGAGGGCTGGGATTTCAGGGCCGTTTCCTTCCCCATTTTCATTAACAGCAAAACGAGCGTAAATCTGTTTTTCCGGACAGCAATGCACTTTTCTAAAATATGTACAAAATAAAGCAACTGTTTTGAAAGTGAGTCATTTTTCTTCTCGCCAACAGTCCCGGCAGCGGCCGGCCCGTTTCCCCCAGCCCGCGCCGCGCGGGCGCGCCAGAATAACTCACAAACCGGCTTCAGCCGCTGATAGCACTTACGCAGTAATCGGGATTTAGTGGCCCTCGCCAGCGCACCGATAAAAGCGGGTTGGTGTACTGGTCGCACACAGGGTGCCGAGGAGAGCGAGCCCTGCCCGGGGACACCCGCCCCCGTCTTCCTTTCCTGCCGCACCCAGCGAGCGCACCGGGCGCCCACGCACTCCCGAAGGAGAGGTCGCAGGGGCTCCGGGGGAAGGTTAGACGCTGCCACGAGCTCCCCCGGGGGGCCCAGGGCTCCAGGAGCACAAAACACTCCTGTTTCCCAGACGCAAGCGGACAGGTGGACGGGAACCTCGGCGCAAGCCCGTGGTTTCAGGGGAAGGGACAGCGTCTTCCTTCCGCCCGGCCAGGGCCTGCACCGAAGAGCTGCCCGCGGCACGCGGCGGGATGCGGCCGGCTCGAGGGATGTGGCTGACTCCAGCCTTCCAGTGGCCCCTCAGAGGCGTCTGCAGGCGGGCAGGCCGCCCTCTGCAGGGGCATCCAAGACGGCGGGAGCACAGGGCCTTTCATGCCAGGGGCGGGGGGGGGGGCACCACCTGCGGCCCCCGAGGGGAGGGCCTGGAGAACGCCTGCCAGCTGAGCAGCCCAGGACCTGCGCCGCTGGCCAGAGAACACGCAGCCCCAGACCTCAGTGGTTCCCAGCAGGTGCCCCCACGAAGGCCGTGGCTCCACCGGCAGCCGCGCCACGTGCTGCGTGTTTCAGTGAAGGGCACTTTCCTCTCAGCCTTTGGGGCGACGTCCGGCTCTCCGCCCGGGGAGTGTGGGGGTCCTCGAGAGGGTCCCCACGGGCGCCTCCGCTCAGCTTGCCGTGCCTCCCTTCCGGGCTCGGGCTGGGGCTGTGGTGGGGGGCGGGGGGCGGCCCCTGGGGCCCAGCGGAGCTGGGAGCAGTGTGCTGTGGTGGGAGCTACGGCACAGGCGCAGACTCACCTTCCCCTACCGGTGACCAACGTGAAGGCACGGTGAACAAGGTGGCCTGGCTCACACAGACAGGCGGGTGACTCGGCTTCCGACCCAGCGTGGCCTGACCCTCTGTCCCCACAACCGGAGCTGAAACCTGACACGTCCACCGAAAGGGAGTGGAAGATGCTAAGGTCCGAAAGTCTGTCACTGGGCGGGCGGCCCCTAGGGTGGAACACCCCGCGCCTCCGGTCGCAGAGCATCCGTTCCCCCCCTCAGCACCTCCCGAGTTGGGCATGTGCGTGGGGGGTGCTGGGAGGGATGGCCATCCCTGCTCCCCTCCCCCGCCCCGGTCCCCTGAGGGGAAGGCCGGAGCCCCCCCCCCAGCATCTCGGTGTCCCGGCTGGAGCTCCAGGAGCTGCCACCACCACTGTCGCTCACACTCACACGGCCCCAGAGGCCTCTGGCTGCACCGTGACGTCCGGAGCAGGAAGCCTCTGCCCCCTGCCCCCTCTCTGCGCCCACCCAAACCCCTGCACCTGCACTTGACAACACGAAGCAGAAAAACCACCTCCAACGTGAGGTTTTCAAATCGAGGGCCCGTGCGGGGGTGGGTGGGGGCTGGGACCCGCGACGGGCCGAGAACGGCCTGCAGCCGTGGGCAGGCGAGACCGCGGTCTCGGGGCGGCGTGCTGATGGCCGGTGTCAGTTTAAATGCATGGAACGCCGGCAGCGGCCCCGGCCCGGCCTCAGACGTGTACCGCACGCTTCCGCTCAGCCAACTAGATTGCCTGTCACGGCTGACACGGCTCGTCAAAAGCTGCCCTTCGCTGCTCACGGGCAGCGCCGCGGGCGGGGCCCAGCGCGCGGCGTCCGACCCGCCCGGCTTCCCCTCCGAGCAGGGGCGCCGGACTCCACGGTGACAAGCGGGGCGGCAGCGGTGGCGGCTGCCAGCGGAACAGGAGCTGTCCGAGGGCGGGCGACTGACAGCCACATGCCCCCCAGCCCCCACAGGCTCGGGGGACGCGGACCCCGCCTGGCGTGCCCGAGGACGCGAGGAGCCAGGAGAGACGCGGCCCCCTCACAGAAAACGCCGGCCGAAGAGGCCCGCTGCCCTTCGGGCCGAAAGGAAACAGGCGGACGGCAGGCTGCACCGCCTGGGGGGCCGCGAGGACCCGGTGCTGGGTGCCGGCAGCCAGACCCAACAGGACCAGCTGTGTGGCCCCCCGCCCCGGAGCTGGGGAGGGAGCAGCGGTTTTGCGGGGACAGTGTTCCAACCGGGCAGGTGGGAAGTGCCGGGGACGACGGGGGTGATGGCCCCAGGACACTGTGGCTGTGCGTGCCCCCGAAAAACAGTCACGACAGCCAACGCTGGGTGACGAGTGTTTCGTGATCCACGAACCCTGCACGCCTGCTGTGCGCGCTGACCGCCCCTTCGGGCCTGGGCCCCGCAGGCAGAGGGCACACGCTGAGCTCCGGGCGCAGCCTGTGTGTCACGTGGGTCCTGGGAGTCGGTGGCTCGTGTGACAGTGGGCCGAGACCGGAGACGGCCGCAGGGACAACACGGCCCGCCGGCCTGCTCCACTTGAGAGTCACGGGTGTTTGGTGGGCTGGGCGGTGGGTTCCGTGAGGGGAGCGTGTTCAGGCCCTTTCCGTAGCATAGACACTGACACTGTGAGACACTGACACTGTGTACAGGGACGTTGAAAACACACAGTTTCGGAACAGAAGATGAGCCTTTCACGTCGTGAGAACCGGCCAGAGAGAAGGACCTGGCGTTGACTGGGGGTGCTCAGCAGCCCCGCACCCCCGGCCCCTGGGGGCAGCAGCCTCGGAGGCGCAGGGGGGCTCCCAGTGCGGGTCAGACGCAGGCAACCCCACACGCCCTGCCGGAGCCCGTCTCCGGGGCAGGGCCCACACCCGAGTCCAAGCCCGCCGGGCGCCGGGCGCCCGGCCCCAGGGGCGCAGAGAGGGTCACCGGGACCAGACGGGCCGCCTGCTTCTTCCTGAACCAGTAAAGCAGCCAAACACACTCGCATCCTCGGAGGCTCCCCTGGCATTCTGCTGCAACGCAGCGCCCAGGGATGCCTCTTCCCGGCCGGACCCGAGGGGGCCAGGCAGGTCCCACCTCCGCGTGGATCTCCCAGGGCAGACTCCACGGGCCCGGCCGGCCGGCCCCACCTGCCCCGTGCCCGCGCAGCCGGGCCCCCGTCCCGCGCCGGCGGGGGCCGATGATAAAGCGACGACGACGACGTTTCACACGGACGAGCCCCTTGGGAGTGCTGCCGTGGCGTGTCCGGACGCAGCTCTAACACGGTGTGTAACCACGTTAAGCGTGGACCGAACAGCGTGAGAGGGTGACGCCAGGGCTCTGACCGGAGGCACATGGGGACAGAGCCTGTGGGGGGCGGGCGGGGAGGGGGCTGATCTGGGAGGCATGGGGCTGGGGCGGGGGGAGCCTGCCAGCCCCACGCAGGGTCACCCGGACACGGCACTCGGGTCCCGGGCAGCGTGGCGCCCACATGAAGGGCCCCTCGCCCAAACAAGCCCCACGACTGCTCCAGACCGGTGTGATGCCCAGCCCTCCGCCTTGCCTACGGCTGGAGGTTAAAAGTCACTGATTTTCTGGCCAGTGTGGCTCCTCCGTCACCTGCTCCCATGTACATGGGGGTCACCTTCCTCCCAGCTGGCGGTGGGCCCAGCCTGCCCCTAGCGTGCCGGCGGACTGCTAGCCGAACCATCACACTTGCACCAGTGAGCACGCAGCGGGACGAAGACGCAGCCTTTCCACCCAGCATGTGGGCCCGGGTGCCCGCCCAGGTCACGTTCCAGGGTGCGTCGCCCCTCCAGCCCCGGGGGTCCCAGGGCCGCGTCCTCTGCTGCTGTGCTCGGGGGAAGCACCTCGCCCTGGCTGCGGTCCTCCCGGGCAGCCAGGGGAGTGCGGCTGTGGTGCCGAGGGCCAAGGCCGGCTGGCGTGGGGACACGGCGGCTCGGGTCCCCGGCCCCAGCTCGGGGCGACTCCGAGGGGCCGTCTCGCTCCAGAGTCCCCTGCGGGGCGAGCCCAGACTCGGGTGCAGCAGGCCCGGCCCCGCCCCACCCTGTTCTTCCCAGGCTGTGCGTCCCCAACAAACCGTCTGTGAGCAAGTCGTCCTAGGGAGCCCGCCACCAGCCACCGAGACCCAGACCTGCCCCTTCGTCCCGTGCACACTGGAGACGGGGTGGAGGGGGGCTGTGGGGGTGTGCACCTCGGAGACAGGGTGGAGGGGGAGGTGTGGGGGATGTTGGGGGGAGGCTGCAGCGGAATCGGAGGCACTTTGCCTCGCCAGCCCCGCAACCTAAAGCCCTGACGTTCCCCACTCACTCATCACACAATGCGCACCTGCGTGCCTACTGTGTGCCGGAGACTGGTCTGCCCCAGGGGACATGGTGAACAGATGGAAGGCCCGTCTTTACGGAGGACGCGTCCCAGGGGGAGGGACGGGCGGGCACGCTCCACACGCCCCCGCGGGGCCGCATACACCGTCCCGGGGCCTCGCTCCGAGCCCTCCCCCACCGGCAGGAAGTCCCTGAACGTGGCAGAGATGACAACTGCTCTCACAGACGTTTTCTGTCGGGGACAATGAAGGCGCAGGCTGCCGAGGAGAAGAATCTGCCCGAGAGCAGGTCGTCGTCACACGCACGGAGACCAGGTCCTACTGCGCTGCAAACGACACTCCGGAAGCGGCGGGACAGGGCCGCACCTCGGCACCGGGTTTCCCAGAGAAGACATCCAGTTCAGGTCATTCTCATGACTTCGGAATAACGTCATTTACTTTATTTCATCGGTTTTATCGTGTGTGCATTTCACGACGGACCAGAGTAAGGAGGGTCAGTGTGTCTTGTAACGAGACAGCTGGGGCCCCACAGCCGTGGCGCCGTGGACCCCCTGCCTGCGCCCTCCCCTCGCACCCCAGGCCCTCGGCCAAGTTCAGCCGGCCCCCGTGTGCGGGCCGCCTCCACACGCCGCTCTGGGCTGCGCGGTCCTCCGAGTCCACACTCGTGAATACAACAGCCCTCTTCTTAACGCCCGAGAACGAACCCCTGACAAGCCATTTTCTGCTCGCCACGGCACGCCCACACGGCACGCCCATGCAGCACGCCCGTTTTCTCCATCACACACACGTGCCTGGGCCCCAGGTCGCACCGGATGCCGATCCGAGACTCATAATGGCTGTCGGGCTCCGCCACCCTCTCTCTGGCTTTACGAGGTCAGGCGATACTGCACGCGCTGCTGATGTATTCCATTTTCCCAGCCGAGAGCCCCCTCCGCGCGGGGGCCCGGCGGGCGGAGGGGGCCGCGGGCCTGCAGCCCCGAGAGTGGGGCACGGCGTGCGGGGCCGGTGGCTCACCCCACGTCCTCCTCGTGCTCTTGTCCACCGGCAACAGTAAATTAAACTGTCAGAAACGGAATTGTCCTGTCATCGACAGAGCCGCGGCTTCGCGAGCGCGGCCACATCAGATACATTTCTAATTCTGCGTTTCCCGGCTCCTGTCACCGCGCCCGGGACTCGCACCGGACCGTGGGAGACGCCGTCCCGGGGACACGGGCGTCGTGACCTCCTTCCCGGGGTTGACGTGGCATTTCGGGGATGGAAATTAATGAAGGGTTCCGGCAATTTGCGATATATATAAAAGGGTGTTTGGGGTGAGGCCGCGACCCTCGGCAGGACCCCGTGAAAGGGCGGAAACGCTAACTCGGATGTGACACGGGGACCCGGGACGGGCAGTGACAAGCGCATCGTGGCGAGGGAAACAAAGCAGGGCACACGCCCGGGCGGCCCCCCGGCGGCCTCCCCAGCGGCGGCAGCGCGGAGGCCAGGCCCGAGGTGGGGCCAGCCCCAGGCCTCTCCTCAAGCACGCGGCATGGGCCCGTCCGTCCGTCCATCTGTCCATCTGTCTGTCCCGCAGTCCCAGCTCGCCCCCACCGTCCGCCTCCGTCTCAGGAACCGGCCGCAGGTGTTTGCTCCGCTTCCTTCCAGGCGACGCTTCACCAGGGAGACGAGGCTGCCGGCTTCCTTCTCAGGGGCACGCGGGGCCCCGTTTCCCTCCCACCCCCAGACGGCAGGCTGCCACCTTCTCCGGGGCCAGGCCTGTGCACCCAGCAAGTCACTCCCCGAACAGAGGTCAGAGCCCCTCCCCGCCCCCCACCACAGGGAGCCCGGGGGGAGCAAGGGCGGCAGGGGTCCCCCACGCTGTCCTGGCAGCCCCTAGGGCAACAATGGGCCCCTCCAACCCGCCTCCGAGCAACAGAAAATCTCGAGTGTTTTCCAGATCACCAGACAAACGTTCCTCGCTTATGCAGCGCGGGGCCGGCGACGGGAAGGTAAATTGAGACGAGGCGTCATTTCCCAGCCTAGGACAGTGACTCCATACCCCTTTATTAATTCTCGTTTAATATCGCTTCCAGTTGCTGCCACTATTACCACGCCGTCAACGGCAGAGTCTGTGTAATTAGTCTGTATTAAGCCCTTTTTATTTATAAGGAGCCGGATAAACAAACCCACTTTAATTACCTGGGCTCCACAATATTGATCTGAGCATCAAAATTTAATATGACTTTATTTCAAATTTCCATACGACTAGTATTTAAATTTGTCCCAGCAATAACAATTTTGCCGGCGCAAATGACTTTGCATTCAGAGTATGTAAATGACAGGCCGGCTGGGGAGCCCCGGCTCCCAGCGCCGGCAGCTCGGCTGCGGAGACCTCGGGGCCGCGGGGCTCTGCGCTCTGCTCCGGGACACGGCAGGAAGAGCCACCAATCACCAGAAGACACAGAAGTCAGGGAGACGGGGAGTCCTCTCCTCCCCGACCGCGTTCTCTCCCACTTCAGTACACGGTGTTAACGACATACACGTCCCGAGGTCGTGCGGTGCGCACGGGCGGGCGCGCAGCGCCAGACAGGAGCCGGCGGGCAGGCGGGCGGGCGGGCGCCGGCGCGCCCGGGCGCCCCTAATCCCGCGGCGCGAGTTTCCGCGTTATTGTCTCCGTTTAACGTGCATTAGTAGCAGCACCTTGATTACACGGCGGGGCGGTAATCTCCGCCGGCACACGCCGTCATTACTTATGTCAAGCCTCTCGAGTTGTTATGAATACTAGGTTGTTTTACGAGAGAGAGGAAATGAGTGCCAGCCCCCCAGAGTTTTGGGTGCTTAACACTGAAGCACTCCGCGGCCCTCGAAAATCCCACAACAAATCCTTGTTTAGTGCCTCGTGGAGATAAGGACTTTGCAGCAACAGCGGAGCATAAATAACTCATGTCCCGCTTTATTTGTAAATGTCAGAAAAAAAAAAAACCCCACCGGTCTTTAATGTTGCCTTTCGTGCGGGGGCGGCGGACCCCGCCTCGGAGGGGGCGGGCGCACCGGCGGAGCGCGCGGCTCGGAGGGAGCCCTCCGCACCAGCCGGCGCGCGGAACAAAGAGACGTCCAGGTCGCCGCCGGTCGGAGGATTACTGTAAAACGCTGTTTTGGATGTATTTTTAATAAAAATGAACTTATCAAATCCAGGGGAGACACGCTGTCATAACGAGAGCCTTTCCTCCGGAGTCCAATAAAGCGGAGAACACATCCCCTCACACGGACCGCACTGCCAATGTTTTCTCAAACACGATCCGCTGTGCGGTGGGAAGAACTATTTCCCGGGGTTGTGGGATTTTTGCATTGTCTGTTGATTCTGTTTACACAGCAAATGAAACCTACAACAGGAATAGGTGACGTCCCCCGGGAGGGAATGAGATTCAGACGCGAGGTGCAGATGGGGACGGGGGCCCGCGGAAACGGAATATGAATGAACGCGCCCTCCGCAGCCACATCTGGAGGAGAAGAGGCCAAATAAATAATTTTGACATTAAAAGAAATTAAAGATCAAGCACTGCAAATAGTAGAATAAGTTTTCCCTAATAATATTATTAGTTTACAGCGTGTCGGAGATGGAATTCGGAATAAAATAATCAATCTGTGCGCGCCGCCGTCAGGCCCGGGTGTGTGTCCCTCCCCCCGCCCCCCCCCGACGGCTGGTAATAGCCTCCCCCTGCGGCGCTCCGGCGAGGCCGCCCGGGTCCTGCCTCCGCTCCGCTTCTTTCATCTGCGCGCAGACACGGGTCTGCAAGTCTGCACCCTGAGCCTGTGCGCGTCCTGGGGTAAAATATTAAAACCCAGCCCCACGAGGCAAACTGCCTGTGCCTGAGGTCCGAGGAGCCGGCCCCGCACTGAGACTCTGTCCCCCTCTGTCCCAACCCCTGGGCACCCGCATCCTCGTGGTCTGGGGGTGACTGGACAGACTCGGGCGGCACCTTGTTCGAGACGGAGCAGAGGCCAGCCGGAGAGGCCACTGCGGGAAGGATGTGAGGCCTGGGTCACGGCCTGGACGCCGCCGGGCACGCTGTTTCTTTGGGAGGGCCTCCGACAGCCCCCGGGGCCACCCCTCACTGACCGCCCCAGGAGCCGGGCTCCTCCATGCACTCCGGAATGAGGCCGAGTCTGAAAAGTGGCTTCTGACAGCCCCATTGAACTCCCACGAGGTGCCCGCACGGGCGCGGCAGAACCCACGGCCGCCCACGAGTCACCACGCAGCCGACTGCACACCAGTGGCCGCCACCTTCCGCGGGCAGAGGCCGCAGCGCCCGGGCCGGCTGGCCGTCCTGGGTCCTTCTCTCTAGCCACCGCACGGGAGGGGCCGTTTTCAGACGGCACAGCTTCTCTGAGTGGGACCACAGGTGTCGCTCACTTTCAGAATTAAGAAATGTCAGCTCCAGTTTTTACTCCCCACCCACAACCCACTTCGCTGGCTGGTCCTCTCCCAAGGCTCCGCGGGCCCAGCCACCCCCAGACCGGAGCGTCTCCCAGAGGGAGGGCTTTGGGGACTCGGGCAAACAGGAGGGGGGGGGACGCGGCCATTCACGCGTCTCCTCGTTCCATCCATCAGTGGATGGACTGACAAACCGCTTCAGCCAGAAAACACGTACCAAACCCTCGACACAGAAGCCCCCAGCTTCTGGAAGCCGGGCCTCCCGCCCTGGCAGACACACTCGCTCGTAGGTGTCAGGTCCAGACTTGGGGGGACAGGGGGACCCTCCCGCCCGGCCAGCCGGCGCCCCTCCACCGAGCCACGCCCACAGGGCAGGGGAGCCACCCCTGCGGGGCCCCAGTGCCAGTCTCCAGGCCCCCGGTGTGAGCAGCACCTTTTCCAACCACGGAACCGGGGTTTACTTTCCAGTGACACAAAAATAATTGATGATTTCAATCAGCGCTTAAATAAAAGAAAGTTTTATTCTTCGCAGTGTAAGCGCTGGTATTTTTTGTACCTGACAAGCTGCCCATACAAGAAGCCTAATATTCTTGCCAACAAAGGCATCCGAAATTAGCAATTGCTTTTAGAAACTTTAATTACAATTTTAAAATGCTATTTCTGCTCTATAATAGATTCCAATTGTTTCAGTATTATCTGGCTTGCAAATAAAATCTACAGTAGATGACAATATTCCCAGGATTAATCACTCTTGAAATTCTAATATGCTCTTGAAATACCAAATAAAAAAGACAGCGATGTTGTTGATGTACTGAAAGCTTCTTGCTTTTTGCAGCTCGCTATTATTATGCATATCCAGGTAGAAAGTTAATTAACCCAAAGCTTAAGCTAATTATGATAGCAGAATGCTATCAACCCAGTGTGCTCAGTCAGACAGCTGTCCAGAATTTCATTTGCTAATCATTTGTCTTTTGGCTGAGCATATGGTACATTTTCATGCTATCAGAGAAACAACAAACAGCTGAAAATCATTAACTAAAAACAATGTGCATAAAATCAGAAGCAGTTTTTTATACGGCTTTGTGTCAGACAAAAAGCCAGATCCTTGCCCTATAAAAATTAATGATTATTGTGGTTCTCCTCACTTAAAAATTTTAGCTGATAGCGCAATAAATGCGTGACAAAAATTCCAGTTGCGTCTAGTACCTGTCTGTGTGAGTTTGCAGAAATAGTCTAAACTTATGTGACAGGGGCGCCGCGATAAACAGGTTTGGTGGAAAATTGTAAAACACGCTTGTTGAGGTGCCTAAAGACTTAGAATCCGTGTCCGCGGGAAACCCGTTTTCTCCGGGTGCCGAACCTCGGCATCGCGCAGAGAAACACTACAGACGACTTTTCTTCTAACTGCAAAGTAAAACGCGTGAAATATAGCTGCCCATTCCCGAAGCAGCGTGTGACACGGCTCCGTCTATCCAGGAATCTGTGTCGACATCAGAAAGTGACGTCAGCCACGGGAGGAAGTGCACCTCGACGTTGGGGCTGCAAGGCGAGGGGGCTGGGCAGGCCCCGGTGCTCCGAGGGGCACGCAGGGGCTGCAGAGTGACCGCGCCCCCGCCCCCGCGGGGGCTGGGAAGGGGAGGGCCAATCCCGACGCAGCGTCCGTGTCAGTGAGAACGCGCCTCCGACCGGGACGCGCACACGCAGCCGCGGGTTCACGCAGCTGGGAACAGGGAACTCCCCAGACACGCGGGGGGTGGCTAACGCCCCTGCGTCTGCCTGGACTTGAGGACCATCCGAACTGGCCTGTGAATGGACCTCGGAACCCCCCCCCGCCCCGCTGGGTGCCACGCTCAGGTTCTGTTCCTTGCGAGACGCGTGCTTCCAGAGGCCCTCGGTTCCCACGTGACTGGGAGGCTGTGAGAAGGGCGTTCCTCTCAGAGTAACCGGCAAAGTGACATTCTGCACGCCTTCCTCCGGTCAGTGTCACAGCATCGACCTGTCCCTTTTCAAACAAGCAGTGAAAACAAGACTCGGAGCGTGTGCGGTTCCGTGTCACACCTGCCGCCGGGCGAACAGAAATCCCCCTCCCAGACACGGGGTGGGGGTGGGGCACCACCTGGCTGGAGGCTGGCGCAGCCCCACTCACGGAAGGGAACGCTGTGCTGTGGGGGGGGGGGGGGTAGGCCGAGCTGTGACTTCTTGCGCGGTGGGACTTGGCCACCGTGGCCAGCACAGGCTCGGCAGCACCCAGTACCCGGCGTGTCCCCAGGGACAGATGAGCCAGGGGGCACCGCCGTGGCTGGGACCCCATTACAGCTGAAGGACAGCAGACACCCCCAGACCTCAGCTGCTGTGCAGAGGCCGGACCACTGACGGACGCCAGCCCGCGCTCCCTCCAAGGCTGAGTGCGAGGTGGGAAGACCCTCCCTCTGAGGTCCCCCAAGGACTTTGGTCACTTATCTCGGATGAAATTAAAGGGAGAGACACCCCCCCTTCACTCTCCTGGAGTAACCCAGCACAGAAACCATGTGGGGGGATTGTTGCCGCTGGCGGGAACTCCCACGGGAAGAGGGCAAGGCCCAGCGCGCAGGAGCGCAGAAGGCCCCTCACCACGTTCCAGGCTGCGAAGAGCGCGGGGAAGCCAGGGGGGCCCCCCCCCCCCCGCCCACCAGCACGGTGCTGGGCGGGGCCGGAATCCTGGGGGTTGGGGGGAGGGGGGCAGGTGAGCCACCGAGCTCCGCCCATGTCTCAGGTGTCCCTTAACCTAGGGAACGGGAAATGTCAGAAAACCTCAATTAAACAGAAAATGGCAAAAAAAAACCCGACAACCCAAAGCGGCCACCCTGCTCCCGCCGCTGGCTCCCGTAGGCCGAGGGGCGGCGGAGGGCGGGGAGGCGGAGGGTTCGGCCGGCGCGCGCCTGGCGCTGCTCCGCCTGCAAACCCGAAGGCTCTGCGCGCCCGCTTCTCCGCTGGGGAGACCGAAGCCAAACCCATTACTTCAGTCATAAAGGTTTAATCATCTGCAGTTCAAATGCTGACACCTCTTCCCAACGTGTGGAATGTTTCACATCTGAGTTAAAAAAAAAAATGCTTTCAGATGAAAAACGCTGCCAGCAAGGAAAGGCGCGTGGGGGCAACTCGAGCCTGGTCCTCGCAGCCCTCCCCTGCCTTCCCAAGGCTGCCCACGCAACCCTCATATTGATATTAATATTAATTTGCCATTAATACTAATGTTTCACTAACCAAGGAGGGGTCTCTTGAAAGATCCAATTTCTCGGGCTAGCTCAACCTCAGGTTCCGCTGTGAAAAGCGTTTCCTAATTACTGCTTTGCAGGCAGCCACCAGACAACGCTGCGAGGTTTCCCGGGAACTCACCAACGTCCTACGTGGGTGGCGGTCCGGCCACCTGGGCGGGTCACAGGCACGTCCCCCGCTTTAGGACAGGCCGGCACCGGTGGACAGCCAGGACAGCCATTTGGGGGCAGCCCGCTGGGGCCGGGGCAGCGACACAGATGTTTACCTGATTGACTGATTCCACTGTGAAACGAGTGACCCGGTGACAGGAGTGGGTGCCGTTCTCGCTGGCCCACCGAGCAAGACGGCAGGCTCAGGGACCGCCTGCCAGCCCCCGTCCATCAGGAAACGGCTCCGGCAGGGCGTCCCACACAGATGAAAGCTCAGGGCCCCTCAGTGACGAGGACGACCGGAGGCGGTGGGAGGCGCTCCCCACGCACCGGCCCCCGGGTTCCCCCGGGGGGACGGGAAGTGGCTGCGAGTCGCTCTGGGGACCGGAAGGTCCTCACTGACGCTTGGTGGCTGGTCTCCCCCGTCAGTCAGGTGGCCCGGAGCCCGAGGGACCTCAGCCCAGTCTGCAGGGGCCGAGGAGAGAGTGCCTGTCCCTGTTGCCAGGACGAGTGGGACGTCGCGACACCAGGATCCCCTGCAGGACGGCAGCCGAGGGCGGGGTGCCGGTGGGAGGGCGTCTGCGGGGAGCTGCGGCCAGCAGGGGACGTGAGTGCGTCCCTAGAGCAGGGCGCAGACCGGGGCCGGGCTGCCCCTGGCCCCGAGCGAGGGTACGGGCTGGGGACAGTCAGGCAGCGGAGGACCCGGACGGCCACGAAACACGCGTGTGCTCGTCCTTCCAGGGACGGCGCGTTCGTGCGGCACCGGGGCTGGGGGTGGCAGTGGCAGTGGCGTCACGGGGCCCCTCCCTCGTGCAGAAACAGCACAGACACGGCCCTGCGTCCCAGTCACAGGCGTCCGCCCCACAGACGTCACGGCCCCCGTGAGCGAGCATGCGTGTCCTGTGTGCACGGGCGCACACGGGTGTTCACGGCAGCGTGAGGGGTGGGGAGGGATCGTGCCTGTCTTTTTGGTGTTTCTTTCTTTCAGGATCTGGGTGACAAAAAGGATGAACCTAAACTCAGATTTCTCCCCTCTCTCCAACACTGGGGCGAGTGGCCCCCAGCGTGTCCTGCTCGGTTCTCAGTGCAGCGCCTGCGGGACCCCGGCCGGGTCCCCCTCGGGCGGGGGGGCCCGGGGCCGTCCAGCCGCAGCCCCGCAACGTCCCTCGAGGTGGTGGTCCGGACAGACTCGAGCCGGACGCCAAGCACCTCGGCGGGGCGACGTGTGTGGGGGCTCCCGCGCGGCCCGCCTTGCTGCAGCTGGAGCGCGGAGAGCAGGATTTTCACGGCGCGCTCCTGGCCTCCGAGGTTCTCATGAGACGGTGAACGGTCAATGTCACACTCGTCTCCGCTGACGTGCCTGTGCTCGGCCCGGGCCGCACAGATGAGGCTCCTGCTGTCCCGCCTCCGCCAGCGATTCCACGGCTGGAAGCCCTCCTCGCCGCAGGGAGATGACAGACTCTCATTTCCCTCCGACACGGATTCACAGGCGAGAGAGGAGAATGGCCTCACACTGGATCCGGCCGCTCCGGTGAGATTTAGATAAACGCTGAGTTCGCCGTCTGAAGGGTGGGAATCTCACACACGGGTTTCAGGCCGCACGTGGGCTCCGGGCAGTTTCCAGGGGAAAATCCACGCAGACACACCTCAATCTACCAAATGCACTCCCAGCAATTAAACTATGACGTGAATCACGTTTCACGTTAAAATCTATTTTATGTGTAAAAGGTGTGTTTCCAAGGGAAAAAAGACAACAGGACCCTTTGAACCCGCAGGTGAGGAGGGACACGGAGGACCCGCCCCCCGCCCCGCACAGTCCGCACGCCCGCCCAGAGAGGCAGCCGTGCCGGCTGCGTCGCGGTGAACTTGGGGAGGCGGAGGGAGGCCCAGGCAGAGAGGCGAGGGGCAACCTGCTCCACGCCGCACAGCAGGGCGGGGGCGGGGGCGGGGGCGGAGCCGGGGCTGTCTGCGCACGGTTAGCACAGAGAGAAACGCTGATGCCTTTCACACCAAACGACGAGTTCTGTGTGTATACACCCAGAATAAAGAGATCCTGTTAGCAAAATGTGACAAAGTCACACGCATCAAAATACTAAATACCTTCAGCAAAAATTTTCTAAAATTTCTCGGAAAAAAATGATCAATGAAATATAGAAGTTTACCCCGGCTGGTGTAGCTCAGTGGATTGAGCGCGGGCTTCAAACCAAAGCATCACAGGTTCGATTCCCAGTCAGGGCACATGCCTGGGTTGCAGGCCATGACCCCCAGCAACTGCACATTGATGTTTCTCTCTCTCTCTCTCTCTCTCTCCCTTCCTTCCCTCTCTAAAAATAAATAAATAAAATCTTAAAAAATATTTATTAAAAAAATAAAAATATCTAAAAAAATATAGAAGTTTAAAATCAACTAGAGTCCAACTTCAAAGATGGAGCTGTTGTCAGCGTCAAGCAGACGACGATAAACACGAGAAGATAAGGAGGAAGGAGCCTGAGCACTCCCATAAAGAACGCCGTCGAGTCACAAGTAGGGCAAGGGAGGAAAAAATCATTAAAACAACAAAACAGAAAACAAAATGGCAACATGAAGTCTATATCTATCCATAATTACTTTAAATATAAACAAACCAGATCCCCCAACCGGAAGACATGGAGACGCTGGACAGATTAAAAAAGAAGAGACAGGCCCCACGCACCGACCCCCCAACCCCACGCTGCCTTCCAGAGACCCCCGAGGCCCTGAGGCCGAGGGGCCGGGCCGGAGAGGGTGCCCCTGCTGACGAAAACCGAGAGAAGTGGGGCCGCTCTTCCCACGGCAGCCGGGCCAGACTGCGGGCCACGGGCTACGCTGGGGGCAGAGGGCGCCCCTGGGTGACAGCAGAGGGCCGCTTTACCACGATGACAAGGCACCCGCAGGTGTCTGTCCGTGCACCCGCACGGGCGACTCTGAACTCGGGAAGCCACGCACAGAGCTGAGGGGGAAGCCGACGGCAATGCAGGAACCGCAGCGGGGGGACTCGTTTCCACCACGGAGACCAGCCGGCGGGGGGCGGCCACCACGGGGCTGCGACCGCGGGTTAGACCGGAAGGACCCACGGACACGCACAGAGCACACCTCCCCTGGCAGCGGCAGCGGGAGAGACGCCTTCTCCAGCCCGCGGGAGGCTCGCCCGGACAGGGGGCGCACACCCTCTCCAGCATCCCCTCGCCAGCACCCTCTCGGGCCACAGCGGCGTCACCCTACACACCGGCTGCAAGGAGAACAACGCTGGTGGAAATCTCCCAGAGACGTGGAGATTAAGTGACATGCTAATAAACCACTAATGGGTCAGCACAGCAACCAGGAGAGGAGCTTTAAAAAACTATCCTGAGACCAATAAAAATGGGAACACAGCACACTGAAGCTTATTAGATGCACAAAAGCGGTTCTAAGAAGGGATGCTTATAGCAGTAAGTGCTTACATGAGGGGAAAGAGCGCGTGTAGCTTACCTTTACACCTCCAGGACGCAGAAGAAAGGGCTGAGCCAAAAAGTTTGTGGGAGGAAGGAACGAAGATCAGAGCAGAAACAAACGAGACGGAGATTGAAGAAGAAAACTGGCACCAGGAAACTAAGACCTGCTTTGTAAAAGGATAAACAAAGGCACATGCCCAGCCAGACCAACCAAGGAAAAAGTGGTAGGAGAGAGAAAGGTAAGCGGAGGCGGCACACTACCGCTGGCACCGCAGAAACACCAGTGACCGCAGGAGACTGGGGTGACCGACCGTGTGGCCGATGGGGCAGCCTGGAAGACACAGACTTGTTCCCCGAAATGCGTGGCCCGCCCGCCCGGGGGCCCCAGGAGCAGGGATGAGAGCCCACCAGCTGCGGGTAAGAAGCATGGGGCAGCGGTCACAGGCCTCCCGGCAGATGGAAACCCGGCACCGGGTGGCTGCACCGGCGAGCTCTGCCACATGCCAGGAGACGACCTGGCACCGACACGCCGCAAACGTCCCCACCAGACTGGAGAGGAGGGACGCGTCCCGCTACCTTACGGGGTCCGCACCGCCTCGCTGCCCAGGTGAGGCGGGACTGATGCCCGTCTGTCGCACACACGTGCAGACACGCTCCACAACATGTCAGCGAACTGAGCTCGACGACACAGTCAGGGGATCGCACCCAAGACCGAGGGGGTGCATTTCGGGGGCGTGTGGCGCCTGCCAGGCCACGGAGTGCACCGCCGAAGTGTTCTGGGCGACGACAGCACGAGGCCCTGAGAGTCTCCAGGGGAGAACAGCGGCACCTGAGCCACAGCGTCGCCTGCGGCCGGTGAGCGACGAACTCCACCGATCCCTCACCTCAGGGGGGCTTCAGGTCCCTTGCCCTTCGTCAGTGGTGGGGTGGCTCTGGGACCCCACGGACACCCCAGTCCGGAACGCTCATGCCCCTCGTGCAAGATGGAAGGATGCAGGGTGGACCCCCACGTCCACACACTTGCCACCCCAGAAGGAGGCCTGTGGGCCTGGAGGGGACACGGGGGTCGGAGGGTGACCTCAGTCACTTGCTGGCATCAGGGACACGGAGGCCGTGGCCCCCCACTGGAAACTCAGACTAGGGCTGGTCAGGTCCCTCAGCCTCCTTTCGGGTGACTGAGAATTGCCGAATCACATGAAAACCCAACTGGCAAAATTACACCGCCATTCGCTTAGGGTCCAAGGAAATAACCTTGATCTAAGGGTCTTAGAATGTTTACAGCAAATGTTAAATACACTGTATTTTATACTCTCCTTTAAAAAATATACACATTTGATGTTGCCAAACAAACAAACAAACAAACAACGTGAACAAGGATTAGACAACCTCCAAAAGTCTGCGGCAGCTTTTCCTCCTTGCCTTTGTAAAATGTGCGCACGCAAATAGCTGAGCAATTTAAACAACACTGAAAAGCTTAAGGTTTTGGATGACAGTCAAGATGGGTTCCAATTAGACTCCTTAAAAAAATAAAATACATCTCCGCTAAGTCACAGTGAAAATGTAAACACCAAAAAATGGCAGAAAATAAGCACAGCCGGCTGCACAAAATTAAGGCAAACAGGGCCTTTTAAAGTTTTCTGTGATGCACAGAAAAAGATTTCCGAACTCTGCCCATGTGACCAGAGTTACTGTGTAGTGGACAGGTTCGGCAGCGGCACTGTGACGAGGGCAGTGTCATCACTGGGGGGGGGGGGACCCCCGGAGGCGGCTATATCAGAACGGCCTGCACTGTCTTTGAAGCTGCTCTGTACATGGAAAATTGTTCCGAAATAAAATCTGATGACACAAGATGTTTTCTTCAAAAAAAAACAAAAAACAAAAACCAAAAAACCTTCCACAGGCAAAGTCAAAATAGAAATGATAACCTTAAATATGCAAAAAGTTCCTACGAATCAATAAGGAAAAGACGTAACCTGGCAGAAAAACACGCAAGCATTTTCACTGAGGAATTGCAAACGATCCAGGACCACCGGGGAGGGGGTGTTCGGCACCCATTACAACGCAATGATCTAAATAATGAGGACAATCCAAACACGTCTACATTTTTAATTCTGCTCATCAGAATTTATCCTCCAGAGCTGCGCAAGTATACAAAGACATCTGTACGAAGATACTCACGATGAATAATTAACGCTACCTGGAAGAGCTCCAAAGCATGCAACAAGGACACCCCCCAAAAGAAAAAACCCAGGACGAATCTGGACACATATCAGTGGGATGTACTACTAACAGGGGGCTGTCGAAGACCAGAGCACGGCTGGCTCACCATTTACACACACGCGTGCGTGTGCAGCACGCGCACCCAGCAGAACCCGAGGTCCTCACTGGAAGAACCCCGCGGCCTCAGTCTTGCGCTGCAACAGCTATTAGATGGCTGATGGCTCGGCCTCCGCCCAAATTGCCACAGGTGATTGGCAACTGTGTTTCCAGGCATTTTCCCCGGACCTGGCTGGGAAAGCAACTTAACATGAACATCCCCGGGCTCACCTCACCGGAAGGACTTCCGAGGAGTTACTTTGTTACCGTGTACTCCCGCTCACCAGCCTCAAGGACTTCTGAGTTATTTTGTTACCGTGTACTCCCGCTCACCAGCCTCCGTGTGCAGTGAGTTTCCAGCCCGCTCGCCCGGCTGGTGTACTCAGCTGTAACTTCCCGGCAACCGGAGAGCAAGGCGGCGAGGCTCCCGAGGAGGACGGCGCAGGGACAGCCGCCAGCTGCCTGGAAGACACCGGGCTCCTCCCGGCCCGGCCCGGCCCGGCTGCTGCGGGAGGCGGGTGTTGGCTGATGTGACTGATGAAATGCAAACAGGGGTTTGTGCACGTCAACTGATCTAAGTTCATTTCCTCCAATTATATCTTTTCTGAAAAATCGCCTCGGTGTGTTTGACGGAAGTGTTAGGAGCACACGCAGTAACTACGGAATTACAGGTCCCCTAACAGAGTTTCACTGAGATCTATGTTCATCTTAGAGTTAAGGACTCCCGATGTAATTTGATTTTAACAAATCCCAAATAAAAATTCGACTGGAAGCTGAATGAAAGCCCTTTATTGAAAACGCCCATATCGGCACCATTAAACAAAACAAAACAAAACAAAACACCACCCCACCCCACACCACCACCGGGGCGGTGAGCAGGGTCTGGATGGGGGCACCAACCCCAGACGCACTGGCCGGAGGGAGACCAGAGCTTCGTCCAAGCCTGGGGGGTCAGGACAAGCGTGAGCAGGATGGCCCCTGGGAGGGACTGTCACTCGGGTGTGAGCATCTGAACCGGGGCGTGGACGGGTCGACGGGAAACTCTGAACCAGGGCCTGGGTCCCGCTCAGGGCGCACGCATGCATTAAGGGGTTAATTTCTCGCTCGCTCTGACGCACGCCCGTAAGAGCAATATTTATATCAGACACTCGTCGCTCACCGAGATGATTGATATCAATTTCTCTTCATAACATGACCAGCAAATAAAGCACACGGCGCCTCTAATATATAAAGAAATAGCATGTGACAAGGTTCCCTAAAACACTCCTGCCCGGACCTCACACGCTAAATTGCTTCTGCTGGCCTCGTCCACCTCTCAGCATGCTTGACAGACAAATTGATCGAAACATTGGAAAATAATATGCTTGCAAAATTTCTCTGGGTGAGTTTCCAGTCTTTTGAATTTTTCATACAGGAACAAGATGAAAGATTGCCTCCCCGGTTTTCCCTCCATTATGCGGCCCATCTCGTGTACTGCAGCCGCACGCAATCCTTCAAACAACGGCGGCACGTTGTAAACAGAATGGGAACATCTGTCATAAAACGCCCGGGCCGGGCGGGGCGGCAGCCTGGGCCGCGGCCGCCCGGCCGGCCCCGCAGACCGCATTGTGCGCCGATAATGAATTCATACATTTGAGGTTGCCCGAGGGCCTCTCGTTAGGCGTCGGGGTGTTTATTACAGGAAATGCTGCCTGTATCATGTAAGCAGCACGGAGGCCGGGTGATTTGATTAGAAAGGTTGACAGTTGAGGTGTGTAAAGAATGCCGCACGCTCGCGTGTTCCGACTTCGCTATTAGGGCCCTTCATTTTTCACGGCGTCCTCGGAGCCCCCTCCGGACGGCGGGACTGGGGGGCCGCCCAGAACTTTCCGCAGAGCGCACCTCGCACGCTCGCAGCCCGCCTGCGTTTCTTCCGTGCACTCGGGACTCCCAGGTGTGCGGTGCCGTGTCCCAGGGAGACGGAGGATGGCCCAAGCGACACAAAACATCACGCTCGGCCCCTGTGACCCCGGGTGGGGGGGAACCCAGAACAGCCCTGCGCCCCCCGCCCAGACGAGTCCTGTGTCCACCCGGGAGCGGCCACAGCCCCCCGCGCCCCAGACCCGCGGGCTCCCATAGAATTCCCAAATTAATGTCTGCGGCGTCACGGAGCGGGCGGCGTCCTCATACATTCAAATTTACACCTCATGAAAATTCTTATTAACTAAATTTTCCCCTCAATACTTGCAGGTCAAGAATCGATGAATAGTCAATTTTTTTCCGTCAAAATTAAACAAATCATAAAAAATGGCATAATTTCCAGCGTTGCAGATTAGATTTAGTAGGTAATATCTGCCAGATATGAAAAACAGAACTCATTACGCCGCACTAAAATAATTTTCACCACAATATTTTTCTTCACTTCATCAGCTCCGCCGGTTGCGATCCGCCCGTGACAGTATTTCACAAAGTAACTCGGTTCACACACAGACCTGCGGGGCCCGGCCCCAGGCCCCTGCGCGGGAGGTCGCCTCGGCCGGAGACGCCCACGCTGCCCGAGCGCCCGGCGCCTGCACACCGCGCCCCTCAGCGGGCTGCCACCGGGCTGCCACCGGGCTGGCACCGGGCTGGCACCACCGGACCGATGGCCCGGGTGCAGAGGACCAGCCACCCCGCCAGCAGGAGCCACGGACACCAGGGGGTCTGACGGATTTCCTTCCCCGGACGGAAGTCCGAGTGAAGAATGCTAAGTGACGTCGTAAGGCCCTTTGCTCCTGCCCACAGCCCTCAGTTCGTGCACCGGGTGGGCCCCAGGCTGCAGTGACCGGGAGACGAGGGACCACGTCCAAAACTGAGCGCAGCCAATGGGGGTCGGTGGGTGGGGCACAAGGAGGGAGGGAAGCGGCCTGGGGGGCGGAGTGACTAAGGGAGAGACACGGAGGTGCCCCGCCCCTGCCACGCCCCCCACAGACAGCAGATGCGCTTCTGCTCGGCTGCAGGGGAGTCCCTGCTCACTGACAGCGAGGGGTGCCCACAGGCCAGGGACGAAGCGGAGCTCCGGGCCCCGCGGCTCCCGGCCCAGAGGCTCTCCTGGCCGCAGGGAAGAACCAGCAAACCCTGTGTCTGTTGCCTTTCAAAGCAAAAGGCGACCTGGAACCTGTGTGCATGCTTCGGGTTGTGGGGGGGGGGGGTGCAGCTCTGAGCACGGAGCGTCCCTGTTGAGAGTGGACACTGTGAGGCACGGGCAGGCCTACAGTGCCCTGCCCAGTACTGGACACCCTGCCTGGTACTGGACGCCCTGCCCAGCGCTGAGCATCCTGCCCGGCACCGAGCTCCTCATCACACTTCCCCGTGGGCCTCACCCACCGCGTTCGGTCCCCCGTCCCACCAGGCCAAGCAGGGGTGACGGCAGAGGGGCCAGCACCTTGCCGTCCGAGCCGGGGCCCGGGGAGACCACAGAGGAGAGGCACGGGCACCCGTGGGGCAGCGGGGGGACGGCCCGCTGACGCGGAAACACTGTGGGGAAGACCAGCCCTGAACTTGGATGAGAGACAAGCCTGGAAGACGCAGGCTCCCGCCTCTGGGCAGGTCTGTGCCCGGTTCTGCTCGAGTCACGCAGGGTCCGCACCAGACAGGATGAGCACAGCCACTGGCGTCACTGTCATGGCCACCGTGACTGCTGCCGCACACAGGTCTGGGGCCAGGGGGCTTCCAGGCGCTCGAAGGCCTCGAAGCAGGTGCTATGACACTGGCCACAGGGATGCGTGACCCGGCAGCCTGGAGCTCAGGGCCCACGAGGACAGGACGGAGCCTGAGGCAGCAGCTGCATGGGAGCGGTGGCCTACAAAACGTGGATGGCGTCTTCTGACGCAAGAGACGGCAGGATGCACCGAAAACCCGGACTCCGGGACGCACTTGGCCTGACGGGACACAGGGCGCAGGCCGGCAGCTCTGGAACCCCATGCGGGGGGGCGTGGCCTCGGTGCCCTCAGTTAGGAGGCAGACCTGGCAGAAGGGTGAGGAGAGCCAGAGCCGGCCGGCGTCACAGGCATCACCTCACCCCCAAATCCCAGGCCTCTGTGGGAGCCCCCCCTGGAGCGGCTCGAAGAGGTCACCTCCCGGGCTCTCCTGACCCCTGGGGACTTTGAACATGACTTAAAAAAACAGTCCCAAAATTGTTCAATGGCGAATTCTTACACTTTCTCCCAAAGCATCTCAGACAGCGTACAGCTTTTTTTTTTTAAGCTATCACAGCATCGAGCTTTCTGGCCCGGAGCAGAGCACAGCGTGAAGTTCGCTGGTGGATTCTGTGGGAACGCCCGACTCTCTCAAACCCCAGGACGGCCGTCCCCGCCCTGCACGGGGCTCCCCGAGACCTCAAACCCCAGGACGCCCGTCTTGCACCGGGGGCACCACGGGAGACCTCCTGACCGGGAGGGACGCCGAGACAACGAGGCCCGCGGCCCTGTGACGTGACCATTGTCCCTCTTTGTCAACCCGTCCCTGTCAGCACGGCACCCAAGTGACACTTCAGACCTCGGGACGAACATTATAATCAGAGCCATTAAGGGAAAAAACAAAACAAATCCCTGAAGCGCAGGCAAGAAACCTGGGGACACGGTGCCAAGTTCAGCCTCGGAGGGGCCAGGCCCCGAACCTGGGAGCAGTGTGGGCGGAGGGCCCTGCGGCCGCGCCCCCGAGCCCGTCCTGAGGTCCAGCCGGCCGGCCTGCCCGCCGCCACCGCCGCAACCGCAGGTTTACAAGTGCGGGAGGCGTCCGTCCGCTCCAAACTGTTTGTTTTGTTTTCACGAGCCTTAAACGCACGCTGCCTAACGCCCCGGAAAAGCCGCCGCCCGGCACAGCCGCCGCCTTAAGTTAGGAGGGACAAATCCGAGAAAACCTCCACAATTGGGCTTCCATATCTCTGAATTGGTATTTCAATGACAGATGTTTGCCGCGGCAAAAACCTCTGTCAGAACAAAATTAGGTGATCTATCATCTTAAGATATGGTCTTCATATACTGTTTACTCGGAGATATCACTTGCCTCGAGCCAATTTTGACCAGGAACATTTTGTGATATGGAAGTGATTTGTATATCATCATTTTTGTGATAAATGTAGCTCTTGAACACAAAATAACCCACATTCCGCAGTATTACCGTTCAAACTCCTGCGCCAGTAAATCTGCACGAGTGCTTTTATTACTGCGAACACGCCGGGCCCGGACTCCGGCGGCTTCCCGGGGACGCGCGGCCGCCCGCCCGCCCGCCTGCCTCCGGGCCGGGGACGGGGTTTGCGGCCCGAGCTGGGGGGGCTCCCCCAAACCCGCCCTCCTCCAGGGGTTTCGGAGCCTCCTCGGGGACACCGCGTTCTCCTGAGAGCTGCGGCGGCAGGACACTCAGTGGCTCTTGCTGACCCGTGTCTCACCTGCAGGCATGCGTTGGGTGGAACAAAGCTGCTAGCCACCCAGAGACCCCTCCTCCTGGGGCCGTGGTGGGGACTCGGGCTGCAGGGGAGAACAGGGCAGACCTCCGTCTGGGGGGCCTCGCAGCCGGCCGGGCCCCAGGCGCGGGCGAAGGCCCGGGGCTTCCTGGAGGTCTGTCCTCGAAGGGCCCTGGGTGCTCAGAGGCAGGGAGGGAGGCCTTTCCGATGGGGCCCTGGGTCGGCGGCAGGGAGGAAAGGAAGGAGAGCACCAGGAGGGAACCGGAGGACGGCCCGGGGGCGGGAGGAGGTGGCGGCCGGCGGCTGGCTGGGACGAGAAGCACAAACAAAGCAAAGCAAGAAGGCAGGTGTGGGTGGTGCTCGGGCTCGGCCGGGACGGGGGCTGCTGGACAGAGGAACCTGGGTGGAAGGGCGTTTGGAGGGATGGAGGGACGCAGAGATGGAGGGATGGAGGGGCGGAGGGACGGAGAGCACAGGACAGGACCAGCAGACTTGGGGTGGGAACAATGCCACCCCTACAAGGAGCAGCACTTGCCCTTCAGGACCTGGGGCGGGGGTGGGGGGAAGAGGCAGAGCTGCTCCCGACTCTCCCCCACCCCAAGGGCTCCACTCAGAGGACGGGCCCTTCCCTCCTGTCCTGTGTCCAGCACCCAGATGGCCGGGTGCTGTGGGGGCTCAGTGTGCTCTGGTAGGGACCTTCGAGTGTGCCATGCCATCCCCACACCCCCACCCCCTCAGTGGCGCTCCGCCATCATACCGGGATCCCACGCAGAGCCACAAAGCCCGGGCGGCGGGCACGCACAGGGTCCTCCCCTCCACACCACACCTCAGGGAGACATGCTCAGGGCGGTGCCGCAGGGACACAGGCCGATCAGGAGGGAACTCACATTGTGCTGCACGCGCGAGGTCTGACCCGGTGCGCACCGCGTGCTGTGTGACGAGGAGTGTTGCCCGAGGGCATCTGAAGCTGGAGAGCAACACCGTGGGTGGGGGCACTGCGGGTGGGGGCCTCCGCAGTGGGCGAGCCCAGCGTGCCTCCCGCCACCAGAGGGGAGAAGCTGGTGCCAGCTTCCGGGGCCGGGAAGAACGGCTCTCAGAGTTCAGGATTCTACGTCTGTCACAAAAATGCCCATCACCTTTAACGCGCTTATTCCGGGACGTGCGTCTCTCTGCTCAGGGTCCTCTGACAACAGCCCCCACGGCACTGCACAGAGCCACTGGGCCGCGGGGCCGCGGCGCCCCGTCGCTGCCCACGGGGAAAGGCCAGGAACGGGCGTGGGGCGTGGCATGTCCAGGAGCGCCGCCGTGGGCCTGCCGAACATTGTCACGTGGACTTTTGTCTTTCTGCTAGTTTTGCTGACCAGGTTCCACTAAAGGTGCGCTCCTGTGGTGTCTGCCTGCCGCCGCCCGGCCACGCGGAGTCCCTCCCGAGACGCTGTGTCAAGGCCGAGGCACGAGGTGTCAGCCATCAAGCTCAGAGGGGAGCGGTGACGGAGTGTGTGAAGGGTCCCGGTCACGAACGGCGCATAACCTTTTACGGCAAGGCCTGCTCCTGCAGTAAAACGCTTTACTCCTCCACCACTGCGTGCCCGAGCGGGGGCCCCAGCTCGACCCAGTGCCTGTGGACCTCGGGCCCGCACGCGAAGCCGCCGCCGCCGCCGCCGTGAGAGGACGCGGGCACGCTCCGTGTTGGTGGAGGGTCCCCATTACACAGCTCATTACGGGTGTCCCTAACTCTTAGACAACCCTCAGCCGGCGACGCGGGGCTGGCGGCTCGGCTAATGAAGTGCAGCGCCTCAACGACAAATCATTAACACGTCCGGGGGCTGCACTTCTAATGGGGGAAGTTTTTAATCATAAGCAAATGTAATCATTTATGTTGAGCAGCCCATGGACCTGGTCAATGTAGCACAAACAGCCATTAAGCAAACATCAGGGCGGTCGGGAGACAGCGGCACGTCGCTGACGCAGCAGTTCGCGCCGTTCTGCAGAACCTGGCACACTCCGTCCGGCGAGAGGGGAGCCCCCTCCCCACACGCAAACTCCTCCTCTGGCTTCCGGTGGACTCCGGTCCCCCCGGGGGACAGCCTGGACAGCCTCTCCACACCTGTGCCTGCAGACTCTCCGTCTGCCCATGGGGGACATCGGTCAATGGCTGGAGTTTCGAGCAGCCGCACCCGCAGAAGCGAGCGGGACCACACCCCAGGGCAGGCACCGGGCAGGGGGCGGCCAAGCGGCTCCTGTCCTGGCCCTCGGGCCGGCGCGCAGAGGGGGCCCTGCTGGGCAGGGCAGAACCAAGGAAGGCCAAGGGACAGGCGTGCTGAGGCCCCATCCAGCTCCTCACTTGGTCCCTCATAACTTCCGGCTGCACCGGCCGTGCCTCTGCCCATGGACAGAGGGCATTCAGAGTGGCCTGTCCCCTTCGTGACATGGCTTGGTTCCCCCCGTCTCGTCCACGGCAGACGGGAGGAATAGATACCCGAGGAAGGAAACTGAGGCGCTGTGAAGGCGGAGAGTCCCAGGGTGAGGGGTGCAGACACAGACCCCTGAATCCCTAGAAATTCAGGTGCTGCTTGGACTCAGATGTTCGGGACGTTGTCCTGTCCCCCCACCCCCTGCAGAAAGCACCTCCTGAGCCAAAGACACTGCCACTGCTCGTCCCCACCGCCTCCTGTGACAGCGTGCGGCCAGAGGGGCAGGGAGCAGTGTCCCGTCTCCAGAAACCAGCTTTAGAAAAACGTCTGGAAATGCCCGTCTCTGAGAGGAGACGCTGAGGGTCCTGGGCGAGCCCTGCGCTCGCTCAGAGGCTGTCAGGGAGGGTCCGGGGCAGCCGCAGGGAGGGACGCTGCAGACACGGCAGCTCCGGCAGCTCCGTGCTTGCACGGCGGAGGGGACATCTGTCCGCAGGCCACGGGAACGCAGGTTCAGCTGCCGTAGGGGCCGCTGGTCAGCTGCCGAGTGATTCGCGCGTCTGTGCTGACCCCTGACGCTCCGCCGGCAGGACACACAGCACCCGGGCGACCCGACGTGGTGTGTGCCCAAGTTCTGTCCACCCAGGAGGCACTCGGCTGCCACGCGCGTGGGGGGAGGAGAGCGGCAGAGTCGGGGAGCCGCCCCCGACGGCTTCTGTGGGCAGGACCGACGTGTCCGGCGGGCGGAGCCGTCCACCCAGAGGATGAGAGAGACGAGGAGGCCGCACCTGCACCCGGGACGACACCCACGTGGGGGACGGGCACGCCGCCCCCCGAAGGGAAACTGTGCCTGTGCCGCGTGGCGGAGCTGCGGGCCCACGAGGCGCCTCTGTGACCGCACACAGGTGTTGCACGACGACGACGGCCGCCCGTGCCGTGGACAGGTGCTCCTCCTCTCCCAGCACAGCGAGCTGCAGTCCGTCCGACGTTTCGTGTCACGCTCGCACCCTGGAACCCCGCACACGGGCCCCGTCAGCGCTCCGAGCACCCGCCGCCCCGGCGCTGCCGGCGGAGACGTGCACGCCGGCCGGGGCCGCGGTCTCGGGGTTCGGCGGCGGCAGCGGCGCCCGGCACGCCCCGCGCTCCCCCATCACAGTGATTAATGAAGGCACCTTTTCCACAGAATGTCAGGCTCTGCCTTTTTAACAACTGACCTTTCTCAGAGCACCACTGAACTCATAATTCCACTTTTGTTCGGTTTCTTATTAGTGGAGTTAAAATTAATACTTAGGGGAACGGCGGCGAAGGGGGCGCGCCGTAAATCTCCCCGCACATCAGCCCGCGCCGCGGCGGCCCGGGTCCGTCCGCTCCCGCAGCTGCGGCTTCCGGGGGTCCCGCTCCTTCCAAAGGACAGACGGAGGGCGGCCTGCACACTGCTTCTGAGAACCAAGATGCACTTTTTGACAGAGACTTTAAAAGTTTGCATGGTTTTGTTTTTTTCTTAAAGGAGCTAACCAAATTGTTCATCCCAATCACCAATCTGAAAGAATGCGCTCTTTCCCGGTTCCTTAACCGTCGCGGAGGACGGCACGGGGACGCAGGGCACGAGCCCCGCTGTGGCCCACAGGTCTCTCTCGGAAGGGGCACCGGGCAGCCCAGCAGAGCCACATGCATGCTGAGGCCCTCACGGGACGGGGCGGGGGGGCTCGCACGGGGAAAAGTGAGCCGCCCTCACCCCCAAAGCTCGCCCCCCACACGGCAGAGGAGAGCGCAGTGAGCAAGGCCGGGAAGCGCAGCCAGCACAGGGGTCTCTCCTAATTATCACTGGGACTAGCAAATTACTTAAGGACTCAATTTCTCCGCCGCACCGGCGTTCCCACGCTCAGACGTACCTAATTTCCGCACATCCCTCAAGGGCCCGCGCCGGCTCCGGCTTCACAGAGCTTAGGGGCCCCGGGGCACGGGGGGAAGGAGAGAGCACATTCAATTACTCGGCCTGATTGAATGTGTGAGAGCAGCCGTGCGGACACGCGCCGGAACTGCAGGACACGGGTGGGCCCGTGGCCCGAGCCGAGTGGACGCGCCGCGTGCCCCACGTCGCCCGAGTCACGCGGTCCCTCCTGTGCGGGGGAGGGGTTTCAGTGAACAGGCTGGCCGCAGGGTGAACGAGCATGCCGGCCGGCGTGGGGCCCGTGCCGGGGCCTCGTTCCAACAGGGGTCCCACCTGGGAAGGGCACGCGGACGCCCCCTGAGGAGCCCAGGAAGGCTGGATGCTGCTGGTCTGCAGCCCCCACGCCGGCTGTGCCGACACCCCGGCCCGGCAGTGGGACCAGAGCACGACCCCCAGACCGGAACCAACAGGCCGGCACCGGGCGGGAGCGAGGCTGAGCGGGGCGTCGGAGACGGAGACGGAGATGGAAAACGAGAGCGAGGCCGGGAGAGGCGGCAAGGGCGAAGCGATCCGACACACTCCAGCGGCGACGCCGCGCCCGCTCTGTCTTCACAGCGGGGCAGGCGGGGAGCCCATCAAGCCGGCCACGGAGCCGCGGCGCGGCAGGCGCCTCTGCTCGGGCCCAGGGCGGGCGGCGGTCACGGAGACGAGGCAGGCGATTTCCACCGCGGCGGCGCCGCCGGTCACACAGCTTAACTCGATTTCCAGCCTCCGAGGGCAGTGCCGAGGAGCGGGACCGCCGCTGGGAGGGGGAAACGGGAAAGGAGCTGACTCGGCGGAACGCACTCCCCACCCCCCGCCAGGCGAGGAGGTCGAGGGGCACAGACAGAGAGCCGGAGGGCGGACCGCGGCCTGTCCTTAAGGCCCGGAGACAGGGAAACTGGGGGGGACTGGCCATAACGCAGTGACGTTCCCCACTGCTCCAAAGACAGTGACTTCACTAGGACAGACGGACACCCCCACGTCCTCCGTCCGCACCCTGTAATGCTCCCACTGGGCCCTGGGCTCGCTGCACCGGCGTTACACCCGCCCAACACACACACACACACACACACACACACACAGGTGGTTTCCCGGCACAGACCTCCCGGCCGGCACCACCCTCTGCTCCACCACAGCCAGCGGGCCAGGGCGCGCCCCCTCCCCGTCTGGCCACTCACACAGCGAACGAGCTATCCATGGCTCGAAGGCCTCTGAGTCCTGAGGACACGCGGGCGCCCCGGCCGGCCCCTGGGCACGAGCGCAGAGGAAGGATGGACGGACGGACGGACGGAGCGTCACTGTGGGGGCAGTGAGTGGGGAGGCCTCCCTCCGGAGTGCGTGCCCAGGGCGGGAGGGTCTGGGACACCTCACGGAACGGGGAACCACACCTGAGTCCATCCTCGATGTCCCTCTGACCGAAGATGCTGACCCCAGCCCACCTCCGAATGCAATTCACACTGGCAGTCGGGGACTGTCCGGTATGAGCTCTCTGAACATGCACCATCCGAGTCCGACTCTCAAAAGAAGGTGAGAGCAGCAAGCCTGGCAGCCCGCCCTCCCCGCCCTTGCGACTGGCTCCTGAAACGGGCTGCAGGCGCGATGCTCAGGTTACAGAGGCTCATGCCTCATTATTGTAATCGGGAGAAGTAATGAGCTCCTCTTCTATCAAAAACCACAAGCAACTCCCCTAATTATCACGGCAGCACTTTGTAAACACCTACATAAAAATTCAAAGACTTCTGCATAATCTATATCGTTTAGAACACCAATTATCTAATTATTTAACATTTACTGAACTCATTAGCGAGTTCATTTGTGCGCAGGTCTCGGGGATGCAGGGCTGTATCAGAGGCAAATTACAATTTATTTCTGCCGCCGAAGAACCGCCAGCGGCACCGTAAACATTGAAACAATGTGTCAAGGATCCTAAAGATACTATCAACACTGGGTCTGGCAACGTAAACAAGCACTGAAACAATGTGTCAGGATCCTAGAGATACTAGCGAAATCTGATCCAAGAGGGCAATGACCCCCACAGCCCCGAGACCGGCTGCACCCCGGGAAAGGGGAGAGCTGTCAGAGGGCGAGCCTAGACGTTTAAACAAGGGGGCCAGGAGCCAGGGAGCCTGTGGGGAGGAGGTGGTGCACGGAGCATGCACTCTGTGCCCGCGGGCACACCTGGCGCCCCTGAAGGCCCCCCCCCCCCCCCCCCCCCGCTGGTTCACCAGAGCGGGTCTGCCCAGACTGCCAGGAAGCCGGGCCGGACCGCTCCGTAAGCTGCCCCTGCATTTGGGCAACAGGAGACCGAGCAGTTGTCACCCTTCCCCAACCCGAGGGACAGCTGGTCAGCAGGGACAGGGAAGACACAGAGGCAGAACCCGGCCAGCAGGACGCCGGGCCGGGGAGAAGCGGCGTCCAGAAAGGACATGCTGTCGTTCCTGCGTTTGCAGAGGCTGTGAACACGGCTGGGAAGGGCAGGTCACAGAATCCCCCCAGCCCCGAGGGTGGGAGGGGCGGCCAGCCCAGATGGCCCACGGGGACCATAGGTGTGTGCGGGAGACGGGAGGGCGAACAGGGCCCTCCGGAGCCAGCCCTCCGTCACCGCCGCACGGGACCCATTTAAACGGTGGCTGCCTCACCACGGGAGAGCCGCGACGGGAACCGTGGGCTGCGGGTGACCACACACGTCACCGATGGTAACAAACACGCCACGGGGGGGGGTGCGAGTGGGGGGCCGGGGGTCTGTACCTCCCGCCCAACTGCGCTGCTCTACAAAAGTCTTCACTGAAAACAACAGAAGCCCTGGCTCGTGTGGCTCAGTGGACTGAGCACCAGCCTGAGAGCCAAAGGGTCGCAGGTTCGATTCCTGGTCAAGGCACGCGCCTGGGTTGCGGGCCGGGTCCCCAGGAAGGGAAGCGAGAGAGGCAGCCACACGTTGACATTCCCCTCCCTAAATTAAATAATAAAAATCCTAACAAAAAATTAAAAACACAACCAAACGGAGGCGCCCGCCAGCTTTGCTCTTTTCGACGGCACACGAGGCCGTCTCGGCCGCCTTGCTGTGAGTGCCTGGTCTGCGGCCCCCCCCCGTGCCCTGACTGTGCCCACCGCGACGGTGCCTGGTCTGCGGCCCCCCCCACGCCCTGACCGTGCCCACCGCGACGGTGCCTGGTCTGCGGCCCCCCCCATGCCCTGACTGTGCCCACCGCGACGGTGCAGGGCTGCGGCCCCCCCCGTGCCCTGACCGTGCCCACCGCAACGGTGTCAGGGCTGCGGCCCCCCCCCACGCCCTGACTGTGCCCACCGCGACGGTGCAGGGCTGCGGCCCCCCCCACGCCCTGACCGTGCCCACCATGACGGTGCCTGGTCTGCGGCCCCCCCCATGCCCTGACTGTGCCCACCGCGACGGTGCAGGGCTGCGGCCCCCCCGTGCCCTGACCGTGCCCACCGCGACGGTGTCAGGGCTGCGGCCCCCCCCCACGCCCTGACTGTGCCCACCGAGACGGTGCAGGGCTGCGGCCCCCCCCACGCCCTGACTGTGCCCACCGCGACGGTGCAGGGCTGCGGCCCACCCCACGCCCTGACCGTGCCCACCGCGACGGTGTCAGGGCTGCGGCCCACCCCACGCCCTGACTGTGCCCACCGCGACGGTGCAGGGCTGCGGCCCACCCCACGCCCTGACTGTGCCCACCGCGACGGTGCAGGGCTGCGGCCCACCCCACGCCCTGACTGTGCCCACCGCGACGGTGCAGGGCTGCGGCCCACCCCACGCCCTGACCGTGCCCACCGCGACGGTGTCAGGGCTGCGGCCCACCCCCCGCCCTGACTGTGCCCACCGCGACGGTGCAGGGCTGCGGCCCACCCCACGCCCTGACTGTGCCCACCGCGACGGTGCAGGGCTGCGGCCCACCCCATGCCCTGACTGTGCCCACCGCGACGGTGCCTGGTCTGCGGCCCCCCCCACGCCCTGACTGTGCCCACCGCGACGGTGTCAGGGCTGCGGCCCACCCCATGCCCTGACTGTGCCCACCGCGACGGTGTCAGGGCTGCGGCCCCCCCCACGCCCTGACCGTGCCCACCGCGACGGTGTCAGGGCTGCGGCCGTCCAGGATGACTGCCATCCCCCAGCGGGGGGGGGGGGGGGGGGGGGCTGCCACCGCAGAGACGCGACGCCGGCCCCACGACGACACCTCGGCTGCTCACACAACTGCTCGGACCCTGGAGGCCGGACGGTGAGAGCCGCTGGGACGAGGGCTCCGGCTCCTGCGGAGGCCTCCCCCCTTGGCGAGCAGACGGCCACCTCCTCCCCGTGTGCTCATGTGGCCTGGCCTCCCCTTCCTTAGGAGGACGCGTGGATCAGGGCCCACCTGTCTGGGCTCGCCGTAGCCGAGGCCCCTCCCTCTCCGGGGCCCGAGTCTGACAGCCGTCCCCTTCCGAGGGACCGGGCCGAGGACCCCCATGTGGGGATTTCGGGGACACCAGTCAGCCCATCCACGTGGTCTCACCGACGAAGCTGACACCACAGGACCGGAGGACACACGTGGGACCGGCGCTGACAGTGACGGCCCCGCCGGCCCACCCACGCCCGGGGCCGGGCACCGCAGGCGTCGGCTCTGCCTGCAGGAACGCAAAGTGCCCGGGAGCCTCCCACTCGGCACTCGGCTGTGGCTTCCGGACAGGACGGCCGAGCGGAAGCCCCTGCGAGGACCCCTGGGGCCGCCCCGTGGGAGAGAGTCCCACTAGGAAGCTCCTGGCACCTGCCCACCGGCTCTACAGCGTGTGTGTGGGGGAGGGGGCGACAGACTATGAGCACGTGTCGGCCAGCCCCCCACCGCGGGCTGAAGCTGCTCCTGAACCTCGTGTGGCTTTCACTCCCAGCCTCCCCACCCTCGTCGCTTTGTGGGAAGGGCGCCGACACTGCAGTCCCCGAGCCCCCCAAGCCGTCCGTGCCCCCCATCCCATCCGTGGTGAAGAAGGATGGGCGAGGCGGCCCCTGGGCTGGGTGCGGCCGGAGCCACGGGCAGGGGCCGGGCGAGGGGCTCAGAAGACGCCGCCGCGGAGGAGGCCGCCGGAACGCCGAGACTCCGACCTCTGGAAAACGCTACATTTATCTCCATTCGCTGGAAGGTAACGCAGTCTTACTCATATTAACAATTTTAGTTCCAGAAATTGTACCAGCCTTCCAAAGAAAGAGTTCTTGACCCAAAATACCAGAGGACATTAAACTGAGAAATGATCTACTGATGCAAATCATTAAATCGATTTGCATTTGCCTACTGAAGCCCATCACAGAAATTAAGTGCATGTGGGGGGGGGGGGCCCGCCGTGCTCGGGAAGGAGGAAGCACGTCCGTGGGTCCCAGCGCTGTGTCATTAATTTCCCCACTTTCCCTCATTAACAAGTAAAATGTTTTCACTGCTTGAAAAGTTTTAATAAATAGAAAAAAGCTGAGCAGCTGACATAGTTCTTAATGCACTGTACAAGGGCTTTCAACATCCATACGCACGTTAATGAAACAGCTAGAAGGAAACGCTAAAAGGCTCTGTCCCCACGGCAGACGGGGGCTAACCCAGGGACCCGAGGGTGTGTCACCTCGGCCTGTGGACTTGGGTGCCTGCACCGCAGTCCTCCGTGGGCGTCCCCAGAGAGCCCCCCGCCTTCGTCCAGGGGCCCCGAAAGCCAGGAGTGGTCGCCCACAAGGCGGCCTGCAAGCAGAGGGGCAGAGGGTCCCCGGGGGACCGGCAGGAGCGTTCAGAGAGCAGAACCTCCCCCACCCCCGCCCCTGGAGGCGAGACCGCTTCCCGGACGCAGGCCCACGGACAGCTGCGTGGCACGCTCTGCACAGCGAGGTCACTGCATGCTCGTGTGAAAGGGTAGCCGCCGGCTCTGGCCGGAGGGGCACCTGGCACCGGTCCTTGCAGTCCGTGCGGGTCAGCGGTAGGCGTGAGAAGGCACGGGCCCCGTCCTCCCTTCTCCTCGAACCCCGCACCACCGTGCCGTGCAGACACCGCCGGGACATGACGTGCCTGTGGCCGCCCCCTCGCAGGCCTCGCCTGGACAGTCGTGGGGCCAGCACCCGCCCTGGACTGAGAAGGACCCCTGAAGCCCCCCGCCATCTGAGGCCACACGGCCCTGCTAACACCTGAGGGGGCCTGCAGCCCCGGCGCTCCCCTTGGCTCGGGGACCGGCCACGCCGGGCGTCAGAGGCGCTGACAACCGTTCAACACAGAGGATGAACCTGACACCACTGAGCTGCCCCTTCAAGGTGGTGAAATGGCAAACGTCGTCACCGGTCACGCACCCCGAAGGGAAGGGAGCGGGTGGGCAGGGGGCATCGATGCGGCAGACGCACGTGGCGGCTGCTCCAGCCTCTGCGGCGGTCTGTCCCCTGGGAGGGTGCCCCCCCCCCCAGCCGCTGAGATCCCCACCGCGGGCCCGGCCCTGCCCACGCCCTGCCCGGGTGATGACAACGTCCCTCTAGCTGACACCGCTCTGCGCCTCTGTATCAGGCCAAGAAACTGAAAATGAGTTTTTCAAAGAGAATGTTATACATATTTTAGGCCTGTCGATTCAGACTAGCCCGTGACGCCTTCAGTGGTGGGGGGGGAGGGGACGCCCGTGGAGCAGGGCCCTCCTGTGGCCTCTCATGGTGGCCGTGCGTCTCTCTGAGGCAACGCCAAAGCCACGCTTGGACAAAAAAGTTTATCATCCGCAGACTGCTTCATCACCAGCACAACGATCCAAGTTTGCAAACAGGTAACGTTTCACGCGGGCAAACTGATTTCCTGAGACACAATTGGTCAGAAAGCAAAAAGGAAAAAATACCTTAACGTGTCCTATGCTAAAGAAATGTTAGGGGTTTTGGAGTGACGGACGCAGATGGGGACCCTCCTTAGGAAAATTTTACGGCGGGGAGTTTAAATTCAGGGCGTCCGTAAATCGTGCACATGCTTTCGGCCCTCAGACGTTAAGGCTAAAGATGCGACTCGGAAGTTGTTCCTCAACCGCCCCTCCAGAAGGCCGCTGGCTCGCAGCCGGCGGCACCGTGTCCGCGGTGCGCGGGTCTCTGGTGGCGGAGACCCGCAGGGCGCTCAGGAACTCGGAGGTGAAACCCAGGAAGCTGTCGCGTGATGGATCAATCCCCACTTTCGCCCGGGGTCCCGGAGCTGGCCAGGTCAAGGCAGACGGGGCTGGAGGAGGGGCACCCCGTTTCTGGGCAGGACCCCCCACCCTCATTCTGATGCCCGACACAGGACACTTATGCGCCCACATACTGACATTATCGACTCCGTTCTTTCCTCCCACACAGAGGCCGATGGGACAAACGGATGCATTCCCACCAAAAAAGGAAAAAAAAAATCAACCAGCTCCAGTTCCTGCTTCTGGAGATAAGACGTGGAAAACCGCACGACCCAGCAGCAGGCTGAGCCGGGGTCCCTCCCCGCCCCCGCACCCAAGCCCAGGCTCCCCTCAGCGGCCGGAAGGAGCGCCCACCTCGGCCGCAGCCCCAACCCCAAGCCGGCCGGGCTCCCCTCGCCTGGACAACCGGCCCCCTCCTCCTGGAGGCCGCACTGGCGGCCTGAACCCGCCCGTCCCTGGACATCCGGGTCTGCTCCTCGCAGCCTCGGCCGTGGCCTCGGACACTGCCTGGCCGCTCCGGCCCTCGGAGACGGGGGGCTGAGTGACCTCTGCGCTGAGACGATCCCCAGAACCCGAGGGCCCCTCGAGGACGGGCCGAGCCTCGTGGGGTGGGCCCTGCAGCACAGCGTGGTCCTGCCACCCACACGGGGTGGGGGGGGGACAGAAGCAGCCGTGGCCTCCGAGCCTCCTGCTGCGGCGCCCTGGGCAGAGATGCCTGGCGGCCCCGGCACGGCGCTCGGGCCCCGGGCTCTCCACCAGAGGAGTGACGGGCTGGCCTGGATGCCGTCCACGGTCCTGTGCAGCCGTCTCTCGCCCGGGAAACCCCAAAGCCATCTGCAGGGAGGCGCACGGCCCGTGGGGGCGCTGGGCCAGCGGACGCCCTGGCCCTGGCCCGGGCGGTTCCTAACGCCCGCCCACTGGAGAACTGGCTTTTCTTCAATTCCTTCAAGGGCAGTTTGTGGCTGCGTGCAAACCCACGGAAGCCTACAGGCATCCTGAGGGCAGCACTGCCCCTCCCCTTGGCCAGCTGGAGGGGGTCAGGGGTCTGCGCCCAGGATGGGGGCAGCAGGAGGAGCCAGCGGGGCGCTGGGGAAATGTCCACCTGCAGGCCTGAGGCCTAACGTCCGACTGAGAGACACTCCAGCGCTGCCCCCCCCCCCGCCCCGCCTCTGCCTCCCGAAGGTGGAATGACCCAGTGCCCGCACCCCCACTTTCTGAGGGCGGGGGGGGCGCTGACGCCGCTCTCCCCGTCCAGCCCCCAACACCCCCCACCCCACCCCAGGGCCCACGGCCGCCCGGAGCCGCCCGGGAGACCCAGGCTGGGGGCAGGACCTCCAGCAACCCAGAGCTGTCAGCACCGCTGGCGGCCAGAGAGGTGTCAGTCTCAAAATATTATTTCCAATAAAAGTTCTGTTTGCCCAGGGAAGATTTAAACACGCCAGAAACTTTGAAGGAAATAAGCGTCGCCGTTCCTTTTAATAAAAGCAGCGCTCGGTTTCACAATAACTCTTCTGACGGAGCCCCGCACCGGACAAGCACGGATCCCACGGCTGGGTCTGGGTGTTTTTTTGAGATGGTTTTAAGGAAAGAAAACCGCTAGTTTTGGGAGAAGCCGGCCAGGGGGGCGCGGCGGCCGGCTTGCCGGGAGAAGGCCCAGGAGGAGCAGCTTCCCAAGTGCGGCGGGGGCTCCATCGGGGGCGGGCACCGCGAGAAGACCACCCCTCCCCCACACACACGCCACACGCATCGTCCTGCCAGTGGACGCACCGAGCTGCTGTCCCCTGCTGCCCCCATCCTGGGCGCAGGCCCCTGTCCTCCTCCAGCTGGGCCAGTGCGGCCCGGCCGTCACGTCACGACCCCTGCCATTCTCGGATGGAGCTGCGTGCACCTGGCCAGCAGCCCACACACGGCCTCCAGCTGGCCTCCCTGGAGCCTCCTTCCGGAGCGTGGAGACCGTGCGAGGTCAGCGTTTCGCACGCAGCCCGGGGTCTGACGCTGGGAGCAGGCTCCCCCCGGTGGCCCCAGCACGGCCCCGCCCTGGTCCTCAGGCCCCTCTAGTCCCTTCTTCGGTGCTTCCTGACTGGCTCCCTCCTGTGTCCGCCTGCCCCTCCGGACCCCTCGTCTCCTCGTGGGCCCCCGCTGTACCCCCCTGCACCCCGCCCTCGAGCATGCGCCGCTGACGCCTGGTCTGGCACCCAGGTTCCTTCTGCCGCGTCCCACTGCCCCTGGCCTGGGCCTTCCCAGGGCTGCCGCCGAGGACACCGCAGCTCAGCCCATCCCCCCCGTGGCCCTGCCGTTGCCTGTCTCCGCCATCTCCACGGCCTCCACGCAGAGGGGCTACAGGACACTCCGGGTCACTGTCCCCCGTCTGGTCCCGATCGCCAGGGTTCGCTCTCACGTGGGTGCTGTTCCCCCACCGCCGCCGTGTCCCCAGGGCACGTTCCCGAGGCACAGCTGTCACCCGGCAGGTGCAGACTGCTGCTCAGAGCACACACACACCCCGGCTGGTGCTGCTCAGTGCACTGAGCGCCGGCCTGCAAACCGGAAGGTCACAGGTTCGATTCCCAGTCAGGGCACAGGCCTGGGGTGCAGGCCAGGTCCCCAGTTGGTGGCGGGTGAGAGGCAACCACGCACGGATGTTTTTCTCCCTCTCTAAAAAAAGTCAACAAATAAAATTAAAAAAAAAAAAAACCAAAAAAACAGAATGAGCAAACAAACATGTGACCCATGATCCTGAATTTAATCCACATTTTTAACTCAAAAAGACCCACCTCCCTCCCTGGATGCGGCGCCTGGAAACGGTCCTGGCGAACCCGACAGAGCACAGCGCCTCAGAGGGCGGCCGAGTGTCACGGGGTTAACCCTGAAATTCCGAGCGGGTCGGCGTGCCAAGCGCGAGCCGGCCGGTGGCTGCCAACAGCGGGTTCGAGTCACAGGAAATGCGGCCAGCACGCCGAGTCCATCTGCAGAGTGCGCAGCCTGAGGGGCATTCACACTCTGAAAACAAAAAACCGGGAGTGACTCAGCAGTCGCAGGCAGTTCCAGCACCAGAAAATGTGAATGCTCTACGAGCAATAAAAACTTGGGAAATAAAAATCCCACGGCGAAACGGGCAGCCCCGACCGTAGGCCACGGAGAAGGCAGCAGCGGGGCCGCATCCCCCGGCGCAGGGCCTGGGGCCCGGAGGTGGCTGGGCTGCAGGCCCGCCCTCCTGGTGCGGCTCGGCTGTCCCCCGGACACGGGCACGCCGCCCCCCGACGAGCTCTGGGCGCCACCAGGCCCACGTGCCGTCAGGGGGACAAGTGATAAGGAAGGACACCCGTGTCCTGCTTTCTCCGGAACCGTGGGTTTCGAGCACGAGTTTCCGGGGGGGACGTGAGCTGGGGAGCACACAGCTCGAGAGGCCCCAGCACCGCGGGACTCCGGCTCCCGCGGTCAGACCCTGGGCAGCACTGCCCCCCTCCCGGGCCGCCCTCCGCCCGCTGCTCCCTGTTCAGAGTCGGGGAATGACCGGGGAGAGAGGGGCCAGGCCTGCAGTGGGATTCCCGACGCTGAAGTTAAGCACCCAGAGGGGGCAGCCCCTTGCCCCCGAGTCTCCCTCCCGAGACCCTGTCACCAGCCCCTCCTCGCCCCACCTCCACCTCTGCCCACGAAGTGACGGTGGCACGACCTCACGGAGCCGAGGGGAGAGCGAGGCCACTCAGCACTTCTCGGGAGCCCGCAGACTGAGGGCGGGTCCCCGCACTGAATCGGGGGGGGGCGTGGATAAGGAGCGCAGCAGGAGCCGGCGATGAAGGACACGCGCTGGGGGAGGCGCTGCCCCGTGGCCAGGGCACAGCACGCACGCGGGCCCCCGCCCCCGCCCCCGCCCCCGGGACGGGCACCGCCAGGAGCCACTCACCTGGCGTCGGGTGTCTTCCCGCCGAGCAGCCGGATGCTGTGCAGACCCCGCTCACACGCGGTCACCTCGATCGGCCCCAGGGGGCTGGCCACCATCCTGCGCCCCAGGACACAGGCCGCGTCCATCCTGCCACGCACCTGGAGGAACGGAACGGTTTTGGGAATGAGAAAGCGGGCGGGGAAGAGCTGGGTCAGTTCTGAACACAACGGACACCCCGGTTACTTAAGGCGGGAAACGTGTCCCAAAGTTTCCCCTTATTTTGGGGGTTGGCTCATGTAATGTGTCACTCGTACGACACAGTGACGTTGAGGACAGTCACCATCACTGCCCAGAGCAGCGACCAGGAGCAGTGGGCATCTCCTCCCCTCCCCGAGGGACACGCCCCCTCCCGCCTGGGCGTCACCCCAGAGTGACAAGGTCACTCCGTGTTCAAGGTCACTTGAAACACAGCCTGCTCGAGAAAAGCCCTGACACCACGCTCCCCTCCCTCCCGTGAACCAACGGAGCAGTCGCCACACGGGGCCTCGGGACGAAACCTGCGGACGGGACGGGGGACCTGGCGGGCGCACACCCAGCGATGAAGTCTCACCCGGCGAGGGCACGGGCCCCGCGGCACCGGTGTCGGGAGGCGGCGGGGAAGCGCACGCTCTGGAAGGCTCCGGAATCCACGCACGTTCACACAAACGCACGTGTGCATCAAGACGCCCCCCCCCCCCCCCCCCCGCCACGCACCCTCCACACTGGCTTTGATGGGCGTTCGTTAACCTCGGCCGCCATAACGGAACCTTGAACGGAGGCCCGGACTCACTGAAAGCAGGAGAAGCCGGGGAGGGGGGGTTCGGGCGGGTTCCCACTCCACGGAAACCACGCTCCCTCCGGGGAGGCAAGAAGTCGTAGTAGCTCATGAGACAGTTGTGCAGCGATGGACCCGCCCAGCCCCTCCACCCCCCCCCCCCCCCCCCCCGGCTCTGCCGCCGTCTGGGCCGCCTCCCTCCTTGTCTGGCCCACGTTTCCCAGAGTTCCACCTCCCACCGACCCAGTCACGCCGGATAAGCTGACTCAGCTGCCCGCCCACCTGCCCGCTCATGGGGACCCTGAGCACTCGACCAGGAGCTGCCGGCACCTCCCGGGCTCCATCTCTGCTTCTTTGTCCCGGAGACACCTCCAACAATCCTCCTAAACTGTCCCCCTGCACACTCCCCTGCCCCCAGATGGAGCGAGTCAGTGACAGCCCTCACCCCCGTCCACCCGACGCACCTGGAGCAGGTAGACCCCAGCATGCCGCCCCCAAGCAGCCTTGCCTGTCCCGCACACCTGCCTCTCAGGTGGCCCCGGATCCCACCGCTGCCGCCCCCTCCCACGGGCACGCCGCCGTCCACGAGGCGCCTCAGCTCTCGCCCACACGAGGAAGGACTTCTGGGACCTCCTCACGCCTGGGCTCCCCCACCCCTCGCCCATCCAAGAACGTGCCGACTGCCAATTGTTTCAGGGGCCGCGGCTGGCGGTGAGCTGCAGGCCACGTGCTGACCCCACGGGCAGAGCCCACGTGCCCTCAGGTTCAGCGAGGCTCTGTGCGGATAAATCATACCTGACCCACGGGGTCAGCCCGGACCAGCCCGAACACAGGTGAGGCCGGGCACGTGGGACGGCCTCAGCCTCTGAGCTCATCACCCGGGGGCTCTCCTTGTCTCTGCAGAGCCTTGCCCAACAGTGTCAACACACCATCAGCCGACTTCTCAGAAGAGACCTTGCAGGCAAGAAGGGGCTAGAAAGGAGTATTCCAGGTCACGAAAGCCAAGGACCTACATCCCAGATTGCTACATCCAGCAAAGCTATCCTTTAGAATGGAAGGGCAGATAAAGTGCTTCTCAGATAAGGTCAAGCTAAAGAGGTTCATCATTACCAAGTCCTTATTTCATGAAATGTTAAAGGGGCTTATCTAAGAAAAAGAAGATCAATAATACAAACAGTAAAATGACAAACTCACAACTATCAATGACCAAACCTAAAAAACACAAAAACAAAAGCAAACTAAGCCAACAACTAGAACAGGGACAGAACCACAGAAATGGAGTTCACACGGAGGGTTACCAGTGGGGAGGGGGAGGAGAAGAGGAGGGGAGGGGGGAGAATGGGGGAACAGGTGCAGGGAATAAGAAACACAATTGGTGGGCACGGAACAGGTAGGAGAACGGTAAGCACGGTGTGGGAAACGGAGAAGCCAAGAACTTGTGTGTATGGCCCATGGACATGAACTGAAGGTGGGGAATGATGGTGGGGGGAGGGGGTACAGGGCAGAGGGAAATAAAGGGATGAAAAAAATGGGACAACTATAACAGCATAATTAATAAAATATATTTTAAAAAACTTAAAAAATGACCATTCTCCAAAAGCAGATGGCTGCCCCTTCTCCCAGCTCCCCGGGGGCCTCTCCTCATTTGTGGAGCCGGAGTCAACAGCTGCCCCTGCCCCCCCGCACATCTGGGCACGTTTCCCATCGTCCTGCGCCACAGTGGGTCGGCGTCGCTCTGAAGTCAGAGGCATCACACGCACACACACACATGTGCACACGCGGGCCCAGCTGTGTGTCCCCGCCCAGGGCGAGGGCCCAGCTCTCCGTTCTCCAGAGCGCGCTCCCAGGGGGGTGGGCACAGGAGGGTTCTGGGGCCCGGGGGGCGGACTGGACACGCCACCCCCACCCCCGCCCCCACCCCCGGGAACACGCAGCCCGCATGCCAGTGCGTGAAGGCCGGGGCGGTCTCTCGGCAACACCAGCCTGTGTGTGTTTGCACAGCTTCGCAAAACCGCCCCCACGACGGGCGCCTCCCACCAGGTCCCTGCTCGGAAGCACTGGCTCCCAACGGGCCCCGGGCTGCCGCTCAGCAGACCCCGGCTCAGGAGACCTGGCTGGGGCCCCGGGTCAGGGCCTGGCACAGGCCGCAAGCCCGCCGTGGGTGGGGCTCCAAAGAGCAGGCCTCAGAAGCTGGGCCCAGCTAATTTAGGCACAAAGGCAATTTACTGACGGGCTGTCCCATAACCCTCGGAACTTCTGGGAAGGCCGGGGAAGCCGGCTGAGAAAACTGCAGGAACCGAGGCTGGCCACGGTCCAAGGGCGGCCGAAACCCGGCCTCAGGAAACACCTGTGGGGACGGCCGGGACCGCGGGCACGCAGCTGCCGCTGTTGCCACCGTCGCCCCGGGAGACAGGATGCTGCCACCACCGCCAGTGCCCTGCCCTGCCCCGTGCCTCTGGTTGGAGGCCCGGGCGGGGGCCCGGACCCGCCTGAAGAGGAGGCTCCCGCAGCCCCGTTCCCGCGCTTCGGCCAACAGCCCGACGGACCCGCTCGCACCGTGCGAAGCCTCAGGCCCGCACAGCCCCACTGCCTCCGGGAGACTGGACCTGCAGCCCTGGCTGCTGGCCGGGCCTTCTCAGGGCTCCACGGGCCCCGAGGGCCAGCCTCGGGCTCCCCGTCCCCCACCCCCCGACTCTCAGGGGCACGAACCCCGCCACCCACAGCCTGGCCGCACAGAGCCACCGGGCCGGCTCCTGCTCTGTCGGATGGCAGCCACCCTAAGCCACATGCGTGCTGACAGTAATTGGTGGCAGAAAAAAATGGATTTTTCATGCCTGTTTGGAGACCTCTGAAAAAATGAAGCGAGCCTCGTTTCATCTCCCTTTTAACACGAATGGCGTTTAATGTTCACATTAAGCAGCTGGCGCCAGAGGCCGGGCTCCCGCTGGATGAAACGCAGGAAACCCAGCGACGCCCTTGTCCTCCTCCTCCTCCTCCTCCGCCCCCGGCAGCTCTCGGGCACGCACGCCTGTCCAGAGCCCGCCGCCCTTCCAGAACCCTCCGCGAGGTTCCTCGCCTCTCCCTTTTAACCGTCTCCAGCCTCGGGGCCCTGCGCCGGAGAGCAGAGAGCGCGGGAGAGGCGAGAGGGGAGACAGGGCCAGCCTTCTTGGGGGTGCTCCGCGAATGAGGCACCCAGCCGCCTGCTGACGGGGCCAACCACTGAGTGACCCCAGCCACGTGGCGGTCCAGAACAGGCCAGTCTCGGGGCCCAGGGGCGGGATCAGGGTTGCCAGGGCTGGGGGGGCAGTGCGGTGGGTTGAATGGGGAGCGAGGCAGATCCTTGGGGCAGGGAAGCCTCGCTGGGAGGCGTCCCGGGGGTGGGTGCTGCCATCCCACATTCGCCCAAACGCTCGGGTCACCGACAGTGAGTCCTGACATGAACTGCGCACAACGTCCCTGCGGGGAGGGCGGGTGATGGGGGTGGGGCGGCCACAGGGGGGCCCGGGGGGGACTGGGAGCCATGTCACTCCTGCTCAGTTTTGTTACGAACCCAAAGCTGCTCTACAAAAGTTCTGTGGGGGTGAAAGAGGGGGTTCCAGATAGGCCCCCACCTGCTGGGCTCCCAGACCCCAGGGGCGGAGAATCCTGCCCCCCCCCCCGCCCCCGGGGTGGCCCCCGCTCTGGGAGGGGTTGTGGGGGGCCGAGGCACTGCCTGGCACCTCCCTGAAACAGGAAGTCGGGGCGCTCAGTGAGGGGACACTCCCCTTGGACCTCGGACGTGCCGCTCGGTCCGTCGAGGAGCAGCCCCACAGCAGAGGGAGCCGGGCCGCAAACACGAGCGAACCCCACACCTCCGGGAGGCGCTTGCGTTTTGGGGGGCAGAACCAGGCACGCGCGGGGCAGACATCTGAGGGGGCCTGGGGCGCAGCAAGGACGCCTCCGTTCAGCAGGACACACTCCGCCGCCGGCTTCTGCCCCTGGAGACGCCGGGGACTCGGCCCACGGCACCTGGTGGCCGCGCCCGGGCAGGGCCCCCAGGCCCGCCAACCAGATGGCGCGCACAGCGATCCCCAGGTGCCCCGGCCCTGTGCTGGCCGGTCCTGCTCCCCACCATCGACGGGCGAGCCCTGCAGCCCCCGGAACCCCGGGCCCACCCCCTAGTCTCTGCCGCCACCCCTTCAGCAGCACGTGGGTGGTGCTAACGCTCCCGGAGTCTCCGATGCACAGGCCGGGGAGGGCCAGCTGTGCCCCACTCCAGGGCCCGGCCCGGCACCGCTCAGACCCAGAAGGAAGCCCCCCCCCCACCCTGGGTCCCCGGACGTGAATGAGTGTCCCCACATTTCCCCACGGGGGCTTCTCCATGAGACGTGCGGCGTGATTTACGAGAGGGTGTCCTCGAGTTCCGGACACGCTCCGGCGGCCGACACTCGCGGGGCCTTGAGGGCGCGAGGCTCTGGGGGGGACCCGCACCGTCCCCGCGGCCAGGCCGAGCTGCCGCGAGGGGCGCACGTGCCGCTTCTGAGCGACTGACGTGCGGCAGCAGGAAATTTTATGTCCAAGTCGGTTACCTTCCGCCCAGAGCCGACCAGCGGCTTGATGGCTTGGACACATAATTCTATACCTTTCACTCCTCGAACAATAATTCAATCGAGTCCTGCGGCTGCCGCCAAGATCTCCAGACCGAAAGTGCACTTCCCGTTTGATGAAACGCTAATAAATGCAAGAATAAAACACCAGGCCTTTGTCTTAGAGTAGATCCCTCAAAACCGTAGACTCCGAGAATTAATTTTGCCCCCGGAGGAGAGGGCGGGCTCTTCCCCTGGCGGACGGCCTCGCCGTCGCCGGGCCCTAATGAGCGCCGTTAAGTCATGATTCACGGCGGCCGCGGCCGCGGTGTCCTGAAACCGCCGCCCGGTTCTCTGACTCCAGGTGACCCGCCAGCAGGGGGGGCCACAACCAGCAGTGGGGCGCGGCTGCACTCGGATCTGCGGCCCTGGGTCAGGCGGGCATGTGCGTGTCACGCAAGCCAGGAGAGGCGGGCGTCAGGGGCTCTGCACCGACGGCTTGTCGGGACGCGCCGCTGCTCGCCACGCTCGGTCTCCCTCCCCGGCACCACCGACTCCCCGGGCCTCGCGGCCCCGTCTCGCCTGGGTCTGCGCGGGAACCCCGATTCACACACGGGGAAGCTGAGGCTCATGGGGACCTCCTGTCACCTGGTCAAGGGCACAAGCCACTGTGGCAGGACTGACATCCCAATTCCCTCTGGCTTCCAGGCCCACCCTTCACTATTTATTCATGTCCCCCCCCCCCCCCCCAAAAAAAAGACCCAGAGAGAAGGTTCAGAGAGGATCCCCTGAGAACCAAGACACCCCGATTGTGGACGGGGTGAAGCCAAGAAAGTCTTCACGGCAGGCAGGGTTTCAGAGGGTGGGTGGCGGTCAGAGGGGCTCACGAAGGAGCTGCTGGAAGGGGAGGGACTGCAGTGCCGGGACACAGATGGAGAGCGCGGGGTCACGGCGCTCCGCAGACATAACCGGAGGGAGGGCCGGGCAGATGGACAGCCAGCCGGTGGCGGGCAGAGCCGTGGGACTGGCCGAGGCCTGGAGAGCGGCGTGCGGAGGCGGACCGGGCTGGCTGCACCAGCGGTGGGGAACCGCGCTGAGCAGGAGAGCGCTCGCGCTTGCTGCTCAGAGGTCAGCCCGCAGGCCGCCACCGTGTCCCCTGCCCTGGTGGCCTCGGGCCCGTCCTCAGGAAGGGACCTGGGACATTCCTGATCACATCACACCGTCTGATCCCAGTGACCGGGAGCCACTCCCACGCACAAGACCAGACCAGGGATACAGAATGTTCTGGAAAGTGTGGGGCCACCCTGAACGAGCGGGGGTCATCAAGCAGCCTGCAACGCTCTCACGCGCCCTGCGCTCCGACAAGGGCACCGAGTCCCCAGCCCCGGGGCCCACGGAAGCCCTGGTCCGCTCCACCCTGAGCTCCCTGGAGCTGAGGCCACAGCCGCCGCAGAAGGGGGGCCGCAGCTGGGCCCACAGCAGAAGACACCGGCAGAAGACCCCACCTTCCAGAGGCGTCCCTGCTGCCAGTCAGAAGGATCCCTTCGACTCGATTTCCAAAGCACAGTCACGCTCAGCAGAAACGGTCTCCTTTCAGATCTCAAGGAGGGCTCACGCTGCGGCCGTGACGCCCTCAAAGCTCCAACTCCACCGCCCTCCCCCCCCCCCCCCCCCCCCCCCCCCCCGCTGCGACACCGCGTCTCATAAACACGTCTCCCGGACGAGCCGAGCTAATGCAGGTTAATTTCATTGTATGCCGGGGCTGTCTCACCGTTGTGCGCAATTACCTTTATCATTTTATTGCCCGGGCAGAAAGTAATCAGAACAATTATTGGAAGACGGAGGTTTATAAATTCTAAATCACCGCGGCTGGCATTTTTGATAAAACGGCAGCTTTATCTCGGGCAGCGGCGGGGCCAGGGGATAAATCACGCCTCAGTCAAGTGCGGCTGACCCCAAGTGCATTGCACAATACCGCGAGCGCTTCCGGAGAAACTTTCCGGCGCCATCCATCATCCTTCATAACGCGGGAGCAGCTGCCCACCTGAAGAGCAGGGGCGGGAGGGTGATAATAAAAAAAAAGGAAAAAAAAGGAAGAACTCCGGCAGTACGGGCGAGGCCCTCACCCGGCCTCCCTGTCCACGGTCCGCCACGGCCCGTGCATGTGCGCACACGTGACTTTACAGTAACTCTGAACATCTGTGTGCAGACTCGTCTGCCCCGCCTGCACCGTGAACGAGACTCGGGGTCCAGTCCCCCGGGGAACAGGCGCTGCCCCGGCCTGGGCGCATCCCCGAGTTCCGTTGTTCGGGCCCCACTGCTTCTAGAGCCCGCTGTCTCTGGGGGGGGGGGGTCTGTGCAGGCAGCGGTGGGCTCAGCCTCTGCACCTGTTCTCCGGGCCTGGCTTCCCCCCAAAATGTACTGCTAAAGGAAAGGAAAGAAGAGGGGAAAAAAAAGAATGTCACTTGACGCGGAAGCCAGGAAGAAAGGGAGGAGCCCTACAGTCCCCACATCAGTCTTCCCTCAGTGAGTTCCAGGTGGCAGGAGGCGCCGAGGGGACGCAGGCCGTCGGGAAGGCAGCTGGCCGAGTGCCCAATCACGTCTTCACAAGGTGAGGCCGCCTTGGACCCGGGCCGCAGTGGTCTGTAGGGGACGCCACACCCAGGGCGCACACGACCCGTGGCCTCCGTGAGACGAAATGACACCCCCCTGGGACCGCTGGCCTCCCTCTGGTCAGCAAGCAGATCCACCAGAGGATGCACGCTCTGCACGCAGGTGACCCCAGGACAAGGACTGTAGAAAGGTCTGGCTGGGCAGGACTGGAATGTATCAGCTAAACATGCCTGGCACCGGGCCAGGTGCTTCACATACATTATCTCATTTGCTCCTCCCAGCGACCCTCAGGTGGAGCAAATTACCTGCCGATGAGGACACAGATTGAGATGTTCAGTAACCAGCCCAAGGGCACACAGCACGTAAGTGGCAGGTGGGTGTCCAAGGTCAAATCCAGCAGACGTCAAAGCCTAGACCTCTGTCAGCCTCACACCCCTGTCCACCCTGCACCTGTCGGTGCAGGCCCGGTGGTGCCGCGGTGAGAGGCACCACCAAGCCTCCCCGGGGCCTGGGTGACCCTCCAGGGCAGAGGCATCTGCGTGGGGCGTCCCCCCACGCGGGCCGCCTCATCTCGTGGCCCACCCGGACACAGCACCCCAGCCTCCCTCCTGCCACCGCGGGACAGATGGGGCACAAGCGGGCAATGCTCCCAGCTGCCTGGGACGAGGTCTGGGCGTTCGTGAGCAAGCCCAGTGGTTTCCGACCTCCCCTGATGGACACTGACCGTCACCGTCAGCTGACCGGTATCGCCCTTCGCCACCAGCAGACCCCACGCCAGTAGCAAACACCTCACGATGTAGGAGGCAGGGCTCCGACCCCACCTAGCAGATACCCACACAGACACACCATGCCTCAGACCTGCTGGGCACCACGCCTCTGAGAACAGATGCTGCACAAGTCACACACGCAGCATCGGACCCTGTACAGGGTTTCACGAGCACCCGGCAAGTTTTCACTGCGTCTTTTTACGACAAAGGGAAGTGAGACTCTGTGAATTCTGGAGAGGTGAAAAACAGCAATTCAACCAAAAACGGGAATGAAAATAAAATGGGTTAATAAAAAAAAAAGCCCGAATGCACAGAGGATGCTAGGACAGGAAGTTAGCAGGCCTCACATAAAACAGCGTCAGAGGACCCTCGCTGGTCTACTTCCCCTCAACACGCACGTTTGGGTATCTGAGCAAGAAGCTCGTGAGCTGCTCCGCCTGTTCTGAAAAAAAAAAAAAAAATGACCTCCTGTCACCCGCTCCAGGCCCAGGGTCCACCTAAGCCCCCAGCCACGCCCCAGCCACGCCCCCACACTCCGCTGCAAGAACGCCGCAGGCCGCCCGCCCGCCCGCTACCCAGCCCACAGAGGGATGCATCTTCCTCGCGAGGAGGGTTTTACCGGTCAGCCCCTGCCGGCCCCTCGGCCGCAGCACGGTGGCGTGGGTGTGCTGGGGTCTGTGTGGAAGAGCCCACGCGTGTGTGAGCGCCAGCAGATGACGAGCGCCGGTGTCCCTGTCCCCGAGGGAGTGGTGAGCACGGGAAGCCGCAGGCTAGGATGCGACCGTTGTGATGGGTTGGAACCGGAGGGACCAGGACACGAGACGGACGGTGCGCAGAGACGTCCCTGCGAGTCCAGGGGGCGCTGCCTGTGAGCCTGCGGGTGCCGAGGTCCAGGTCCGGGGAGGGGACGTGAGCCGGGCCGGGACGGGGAAAGGTTGGCTGGGTCGTCAAGTAAGGTCGGGGCCAGCGGCCAGCAGCTGTCTGTCTTCGAGAACCGGACTCGGGGACGCGCCCTCCTGCCCGGAGTCAGACACCACCCAGGACACTGGTGCGCGGCCCCCACCCCACCAGGCCCCTCTGGCCACACGCGAGGGGACAACGGCGACAACACGGAGAGAGACGGCTGCCTTGGAGCGCAGCCCTTCCAAGGGAAGAGGGAGCCGCCGCGGGTGCGCTGATTTAAAGCAAAGCGGAACACCACCCCGGTCGGAGGTTTCTCCGTGTCGTTTCCCCCAGGAGCACGGCGCCGCGGAGACAGGCAGCCTGGGTGCCCGACCCTGGACCCCACGGGGCTGGCGGGGCGGAGCCCGGGAGGGCTGGCTCCACCCCCAGACCCCGAGTGGAGCCCCGGCCAGGCCACGTGGTGCAGGTGGAAGCCACAGCCAGGAGGGCCGCCCGTGTGTTATTTAGACATTTTTATAAGGAAGCCAGAGGTTGAAGACACACCCAGAAAAACCACACAGATTTAGATTTCACTAAAATGTTAAGTCCCTCGGGCCCAGGCATTCATCTTGCGGTGAAGGTGGTCTCTCTCTCGCTCCCGGGTCGCTCGTCCGACCTTCACAGAGCGTGAGCCGCGCTCACTGGGCGGGGGGGGGGGGACGTGACTCCGTAGTGGGACGGCCGCTCTGGGAGTGGGGGGGACGGGCGGGAGGAAGATCAGTAACAGTGAAAATTCCGGACACTCGGGTTCCCTTAAATATTCACAGAACAGCTTCCCGTCAGTAAGGATGCCCGACCCCAAGGAAACGAGGTTTTCTTTCCTTAGGAAGAGTGAGGGCCAACTTAAAAGGGAGGCTAGGCTGGGAGTGGCTGGCACCAGGCCGTGTGGCCCCCTCACTCTGCCCTCGGAGCCCCCCCCACCCCGCCCCCGAGCTCAGGAGTTCTGCCAGCGCCGCCCCCACCAGGCAGACCTCCAGGGACTCACGGGCAGCATCAATCTTGTCGGCGCCGTCCTGCCGGACACGGGGCGACCCGGACTGCCCCACAAAGGCTTTGGGAATGTCATTACATTCTCTGGGACCAGATGCCGGGCCGTCTCCGCAGGACCCAACATCCCGGTGACGCCCTGACGTCCTTTCACCATGGAAGATGCTCTGCCCGGGAGCGGGGAGACGGGGTCTGGTGGAAGGAGATAAGCCCGCGAGGGGACCGCGTGCCGCCCTCCCCGCCTGACAGCGGGCGTGTGTCCGCGTTATCGCGCCGCCCCTCCGCTGCCGCAGCGGTGCGGGGGCGGGGAGGGCTCCCGGGAACGGTTCCAGAACCCCGGCGGGGGCCGGGCGAGAGAGACGAGCAGCATGTCCCTTCTCTACGGGCACACGGGCGTCTGAAGGCGCGGCGGCTTGCCCGCCACCTCCAGCACCCACAGTCAGCGAGCAGCGAGGGTCTTACCGCTCGGCCCACAAAAGCTTCCGCTCCGGGGGGCAGAAACACCCTGAACTTTCTCATAAGCGCTTCCCTCTCACAAGTGAACCCAAACGCCTAATGACCAAACGACTATCTATAGTTTCCGAAATAACTGGCTTAAATAACCCAGTTTTACAAAGCGGACGCTTTGGAGAGGCAGAGAAAACTCTGGCCAACTCCAGCATCGGAAACGGCACGTACTTGGCCTTGACCCAGAGGACCCCAAGGTCTGCCCCTCTCGGCGACGCCGTTTCGGCCGGAAAGTCAAAGAGAAGCTGGTGTTACTTGCAAACAGCAAGTCTTATCATAGAACACTGAACCGTACACTCAAGCTGTTCATTTTGTCCCACGTCCAAGAGCTGGTAGAAGGAGAACCGGGGGCGGGACGGAGGGTCCGGGGCCGGTGTCGCCACGTCCGAGCCCCGTCCGTGGTTTTGCGGCACAAACTGATTTCCAACGAAACCCTTTCTGCTTCGCTCGTTCGGCCTGCTCCTTCCGACGGGGCTGGCCAAAAAGAACGCCTGGTTGTTCCCGCACGACGGCTCCAGTGCTGCTTGTCTGTCTGCATCTTCACCCGAAACAATGTTGTTAGACTGCGTTGTGACAGCTGTCACATCAGAATGCATTAAAGAAAAACATCAGAACCTGTGAATTTTCGTGCGGCCGTGGGAATGCTGGAGAGGGAAGAAAATACGCCGTGTTTCCGGCATACGGTGCTTCGGTATTTTAAGGAAGGTCACACCACGACCCAAGAAGCTCTGTGCCGTGTACAGAGAAGGTGCCGTGACTGAGCGAATGTGTCCAAAGCGGTTTGCGGAGTTTGTTGGTACCACTGACGTTTTGGCCAAACCCTTCTCTGCTGTGGGCTGGTCTCCTGCACTGGAAAAGGCTGAACAGCCCCCCGGCCTCTCCCCACTGGAAGCCACAGCAGGACACAGCCGACACACGCAACACACCCAATCAATCAAGTTATTGGTGACAATGACAATGTGTCTCTCATAACCGACTTTCTGGCAAACTCAGTATTCTTAGTGTCCTGCCCGGGCAAGCTCCGCCCCCACAGCGGTACTGGCCGGCCACACAGCGGGGGAGGGTGTGCGATGCGTCCGTGCACAAAGGGGAGCCTCGTGCTCAGGCCCCAGCGGCACGTCATCAGAAATGAAAACCAGCGAGGAGACGCACACGTTGAACCCGGAGGAAGCCGGACGTCCACGCTGCACCCTTCAGCAGACACCTGGTCCGCCCAGACCAGCACCACGCGGGCCGGCGGCTCTCCACCACGGGGTTCCGTGGAGATTGGGTAGAAGGTGGTCGAGTGAGAAATCCAGCCACTAAGCTGTCCTTGTCGCATTTCGAGTGTCAGCGAGCCCCCCGTGATGAGTGGCTACCGCACTGGACAGCAGAGCTAAGGACACGCCCACCATGGCCAGGAGTCCCGTTGGCACTGCCGACCACCCCTGCCCCCGTAAGGGTCGGTGGGGCCGAGGCCCAAGAGGGGCCGATCTGGTGTCCCCGATCGCCCGGGGGCCCGGCCACCCAGCAAGCGGTCAGTCCCGGCGGGTCAGTCACTTCTGCCCAACACAAGCTGCCTGGGCTTCCGTGTCAGGGCCTGGTCCGGCCAGTTCAGAGTCAGCCACACACCCCGAAGTACGTCCCAGACACCCCGCCCAGGAGCAGCCCACGCACAGCAGGTGGGAGGGGCCTCGAACGAACTCATGAGAAGAGGCCCTAACACCCACCGCAGACCTCGGCACGGTCTGCGAACTCGGGCGCCGAGAGGCTGTGAACAGTTTCTCAGCACATCAGACTTCAGAAGTCTTCTCCCCGCATTCAGGTCTCAGAAACACCACAGAAAGCACCTTTGTGCACCAAATGTGAATTACTTCTTCAGGACAGCGCCTCCGATATGAAAGTGCCCTAAACACCTAATGACAGAAGGTCGCCGAAGGTCGCCGCTCTGCAGTGGGACAGCAGGCTGTCCCTGGAAACAGTGCTGGCAGGGATTTCAGCAACACGGATGAGCACGCATGTCGGGGGAGGCGAAGAACCAAACACAAAACTCTGAGTATACCGTGTGTACGTGCACATGGCATGTGTACGTGATGATGCTACATTCACAATCAAGAAAACATACGCAGGGGGATGGATGTCCAAGCTACAGGCGTTAGCAGGCAAGAACTTTAAAATAATTATGATCATTTGTGTAAAAATAAGAGGAAAAGACAAACAGAAATGCACAAGGCAGTGGCGACTGTCAAGTACGTAACTGAAATACACATTAAAGTGTGGAAGGGCCATCCCGGTACTGGAAACACGAAATCTGGAGCTTGGAACTCACTGGGCAAGGTGACCAGTAGACTGGACGGAGCAGATGGAGCAGAAACCAGGACCTGTGCCGAGACGGCCGGCAGAAAGCACCCGAACGGCAGCGCAGGGAGAGACAAGGAGTGGGAGACCCCGGAGCACGGCGGCTCTGAGGGACAGTCCCCAGGACCACCCCCACTCCCGCACCCCGACCCGACCCGACCCAACCCCGCCAGGGAAGGAACAGGCGAGGAGAGTGACAATATAAAGAAATGCATCTGGAAGTTCCCAAAACAGGCAGCAGAAGTCCACCCAGAGAGCCACAAATAATCTAACACACAGCAGACGCAATGGCAGTCAAAATCTGACTCCTAAAGACCGAAAAACCGGGAAACAGCTCACGGTACTGGACAGAGAGGAAGTAAAAATAAACTGCACGGGTGATGAAAACAGGGACCATGATCAGAGGTTCCAAACAGGATGAGGAAACTGCGGACCACTTGCCCCCTCCCAGAAACTGAAAACCTGACCCCGTATCACTGACCCGCCTGGAGCCGAAAATGGACGACCCTGTGACCAGGAGAGCAGGTAGGGCGACAGTTTACAAGCCTTCCCACAGACACCAGGCTACACGTACGAACGCCACCCAAGGTCCCAAGAAAAGGCCATTTTAATACAAATTCTCCTAGAGAGCTTGAGAGAGAGAATGCTCAGCGCATGCTAGAAGTCAGTTTATCTTTGGAACTCAAGACAGACCAGGGCTCTGAAAGGAAGGGAAAAACGGGCCAGTCTCCTTCATAAACACAGTTGGAAAAAACCCTACACAAAAAATAGTGCACTTCGTCCAACAGGTGTTTAAAAGGGAGTGCTTAGTGGCCAAGTCTGGTTCAGCCCAGAATGCAAAACTGATCTAACATTAATAAATCTGTGAAAGTAATTATCCACATCACCAGACACGAGGGTGGGAATTGTATCAATTTCAATTGATGCAGAAAGACCGTTTAATAAAATTCAAAGCCCACTGATGACGTTCAAGTCTCTCGCAGACAACCGGAAGGGAGGGGAACGTCCTCTCCACCAAACGCCAACAGCGAGCATCCTTTCCGTTGGAGAAAAAGCAGCGTCTTCCTTTTCAAAGTAAGTGCCAAGGCGAGTGTATCGGTTATCACCACATCCCACCACGGCGCGGGAGGTTCAAGCCCACGCAACAGGGCAGGTAAAAGAAATGAATGATTAACACAGTAGAAGAAGAGAAGCAACATTCTCCTTCGCAGGTGACATGACTGCCCGCACGGAAACTCAAACCACACACAGACGATGTCAAAATCAGAGAGAGAATTTAGCAAGGAAAGTGGATACAAGGTGAGCGCACGGAAATCAGCAGCACTCTCCCACGCTAATCACAAAGACAACACGAACCCTAAAAACAGGCACCATGGGTATCAGCCGTGGAAACCACACAAACAGTAAGGACCCGGGGAAGACACCACAGAAGACAGGCAACGTGGGGAGATGCTCAGCCCGGCCGGAAGCCAGAGAAATAAATGTAAGTCAAGGTCACCGGAGACACTCTCTTCTGCCCGGAAGGCCGGCCAGTACCAGGCGGTGCCACGTCCTGGAAGCAGGCGCACAGCCCCTGGGAGTCCAGCCCGCGTCGCCGTGTCGTGCCCAGAGACACTTTAGAAACCCGAGTCCGTCATCTCCGATGGGAAAGGGGTTCGGCCCCGTGGCCCCGCGGTGCGGGCACACAGCCGGCCGCCCCCAAACTGACGCCTCGGCAGTTAACACACTCACCCCTTTCCCTCCACAGCGACTGCGGGGCGTGGGCCTCTCCGTCCAACAAAGTGACTCGGCTCACGTAGGTAGCGTGTGCCAGCCAGCACGGCCACGGGCGTCTGTGTCCCATACACGTGCGCGTGGACCCCGTGAGAGCACAGGCGGACGCTCCGGGCCATCTGCGGGACCACACACTCACGCAGGGCGTTCACTCCTCCTTCCTCGGGCAGCAGGCGTGCCGTCCGAGCCAGTGGCCTGCTGTGCCCACGCGCTGAGCGTTCGCTCCAGCCACCGGGGGCCTAGGACAGGGGGGACACCCCTGGTGGCTTTACCTCTCCGACGCTGAGCGGTCGAGCGTTCTCGCCCCAGCCAGGCAGACAGCAAGGCAGGGCCCGCAGGGCCACACCCCTCACTTTAGTGGACTGGGGTCCCACCGGAGGAGAGTTAGTGGCGATGGCGTGAGATCGCCTCTCCTGCCTGGTCTCATCTCCGACAGCACAAACTCGTCCCAGTGACAGCCCGGGGCAGAGCGCCTCTCCGGTGACGTGACGTCCCGGCAGCAGTGATAAGGGAAAAGTCATCGACTCCGAGACGCCCGTGATTTCCTGTGTCCCCGAGTCTGGCCCCTCCCACGGAGCTGGAACGGCCGGCATCGGACACAGAGGCTGGAGAGTCGAGGGGGGCAGGGAGGGTGCGCCCAGTTGGGCTCAGCTGCTCCCACTGTGGGCGTGGCGGGGGAGGGGTGGTGGCGGGAAGGAGCCCAGGAGGCAGAAGGCAGGGCCGTGGGACGAGGGAGCACCGCGGCGGCGTTGGGAGCGGCTGGGAAGCTGTGGCTGAAGCACAGCGATGTCCTTTCTCTCAGACGAGGAACAGCCATGCGGGGAGCCCCCACCCAGAGTCCTGGCCGCCGGCCTCCGGTGCCTCCCACGGCCCCACCCACCAGAAGTCAGAGGGCCGGAGCAGGAGGAATGGCTCGGGCAGCCCACTGGCAGCTGACCTGGGCACCCCCCAGCGGCTGCCCTCCGGCTCCCATCCAACCCCAGGTGACTCACCCTCCACCTGGGGAGACCCGCCCTCTATTCACTCCCCCCTCTGGACCATCTCACTCCCCCCTCTGGACCGTCTCACTCCCCCATGGAGTCAAGGACGACCACAATACCACCCACCTGGACAACCATTCCCGGTTCCCAGAGCAACAACACAATACCCTCAGCTGCTGGGAGGACCCACAACAAAACAAAGAAAAAAAAGTCATACAGAAAACCATTCCTGCATTTGTTTAAAATAAAAAAGTCAGCATTGAATGGCTTCCCATCACTTACTTGGAACTGTGGGACACATTCCCCCCACCCCCAGGGTAAAGGGTCCTCCCTCCTGAACAGCCAACCTTCATTACGAAGCACCAATGTGTGCGTGGTGGCTGCTCCGCCCTCTTCACCATGGCCGCCCGGTGCTCAGCGGCCACCTTCACCAGCGTTTGCACTCGCTGTGCTCAGCCGGGGCGTCCTGGACTACTGCATGTCCTCCCGCAGGCCACGGTTCTGTGGCAGCCACAGCTACCCAGCTCAGCCCAGAATCAGAAAGCAAACAGCACAGGCTCTTGGCCCCAAAGCAGCTGTCACGAAATCCAGGCACTCCACGTTGCAGGCTCTGGTGCCGGCTGCTGTCAGTGGGCCCCAGGTGCTCGGGGGCAGGGTGGGGGGGAGACATTAAGCATGATGGGAGAAACGGGACCGGCGAAGAAGGCCCACATGGAACTCGCATGTAAAATGCGGTCCCTAAAATGAAAACACTTCACACGATGAACGGCTTAGTTACAGCCGAAGGAAAAACTGGGTGACATAGTCGTAATATTTTAGGAACTACCCAGGCAGAGGGGATAAAGGCGGAAGGAAACGCACGTGTCAGCAGGATGTGGGGGGCCGTCCAGCGGCCTAACACATGTGCAATGAGAGTCCCCGAAGAAAGGCAAACAAAATATTTGAATATTAATGATTTCTTCAGATTGGATGAAAAATCTGTACTCACAGATGCCAACAACTCAATGACACCGAACCAGAAGAAACATTTTAAAAAAACTTAACCAAGGAAAATCATCATCAAATTGCTGAAAACAAGTGATAAAGAAAAAAACCCCTTCAAAGTGGCCAGAAAGCGGGGCGGGAGGGGCAGATTACCCACAGAAAAATCACAATCGAGAAAGACAGCAAACCGCTCACCAGACACTATGCCTGGCGGGACACAATGGAACCGGTATTTACGGCGTGGAAGCGGAGGGGCCGATCCGGAACTGTGTAAGGAAGCTACAGGTCAACGGCCCTTGTGAGGAGACACACCAGTCCCTGAAAATACCAGCAGACTGGACACAGCAGTACATGACAACAATCTACACGGACCCCAAGAATCTACAGAGACTTCTTCCAGGAATGCAAAACTGGTTCAACATAGAAAAACTCGTGAGCAAAACTCGCCCAATTAATAGCATAAAGAACAAAAACAAATCTGCCCTCTGACAAGAGGCAGCTGCAGGTGACGTCACGCTTGACGGTGAAGGATGCTGACTCGCGGCGGTGGGGGGGGGGGGGCAGAGCCGCTGGAGGCCCAGCCCACGGCGCCCACTCCGAAGGGATCACCCCCTCCCCCCCACACACTCACCATCAAGGGCACAAGCAGCCCGGCTCGCTTGAGAAAAGTCCTGGTGCAGCAATCAGACGTGGGACCCTCACTCAGGCCGGCCCCTTTCGAGCCTTCTGTGCTCACCCGGGAGGTGCCACAGGGCATGCGGTCACAAACCAAGGAGGAGTCTGTCTGGGGGAGGCTCCTGTGGGCCTGTTGGGGATCTGACATGACCTGGCCGGCAGGTCACGGGGCAGGAGCTTTACCTGCAGGGCCGACTAATGAGCGGGGGTCGCCCAGAGTGGGGTCTGGGGGCATGTTCTGAAGGTCACCCAGAGTGGGGTCTGGGGGCATGTTCCGGAAGGTCCCCAGAGTGGGGTCTGGCGGGCATGTTCCGGAAGGTCACCCAGAGTGGGGTCTGGCAGGCATGTTCCGGAAGGTCAACAGTCAGCCTGATGATCAGGTGAGGGCTTCCGGTGGTAAAGAGAATTCTGGAAAGTCGTCACTGCCGCCTTGGCAGGACAGCCTCCCGGTTCTGTGACTTTTGTGAGGGGGAAGGCGGTGACGTTGACAAACAGGGTTTCAAATGCTCTCTTAGCACACGCGGTGTCGGAAGGTCTGGGCAGTGCGGCACCTGACGCTTCCCGAAGGACCAGTGAGTGACCCCACGAGCCATGCAAGGCTCCAGACGTGCCCTGGGGGCTGCATGCCAGCGCAGAGTGCCCTCGGGGCTCAGATCCGCCCTGCGAGGAACCTTCCGGAAACCGCGGCTCGTTGAAGCCCGACACAGCGTCAGGGAGGAGCAGCCACAGCCATCTGTGCATCCTCCACACCACTCTCCCCTCCGCGGTGCCCGCTTCCCTGAAGCCGGGTTTTCCTGATTTGCTCCAACGAAAACAACGTATCACCATGGACTGAATGCGAAAGCAGATGCACAATCTATAGGATTCTATTCACCTGGTTTTTTAAAAAATTTGAAAGAAATGTAAACCAACATCGCTCATTTCTCTAATATGTTTTATGAAAAATATAGTTACTCTTCACTAGAAATGTGTTATTGATATTAAAATGTAATATGTTGCTTAAATGAATTAATCATTATTTTTAAGTTTCTTGATGCTTAATGTTTTTCAATGTCCAAATCAATATTTAATGTAGTAAATCATGATATATAACTCACATAAGTTCTTTGGGGTTTTTTAAAAGATTTTATTTATTTACTTTTAGAGAGAGAGGAAGGGAGGGAGTAACAGCGGAGGAGAAACATCAGTGTGTGGTTGCCTCTCGCACTCCCCCTACTGGGGGCCTGGCCCGAAAGCCAGGCATGTGCCCTGACTGGGAATCAAACCAGTGACCCTTTGGTTCACAGGCCAGTGCTCAATCCGCTGAGCCATACCAGCCAGGGCTCACTCACATAACTTCTATGGAACCCCAATGCGTCTTCAGGAAACAGAAGGTTCCTGAGACCAAACTGTGCTCGGACCACCAACCTCGTCCTGCCCACCCCGCCCCCACTATCTACCCCTACCCCACAACCCTAGGGGACCTAGGGATGCAGGACCTAACCCCTGCCTGCAAACCTGAGGAAGAACCATGCCTGTTGTCCCCACCGGACACCCAGAGCACCACTGGGGGCGCGTGAGGGTCCCCGTCAGCCACCGGAGGAAGATGCCCATGTCCCATCTTTCCGGATGCTTCCCGTCACCTCCACTTCCTCCGCCCGCAGTGAAAACCTCCCCACAAAACTTGATTAAATCTCTCTGGACTCCCTCACAAAGCCACACCCGAGACCTCGCCACTGTTCCCACTTACAGTTGGAAACAAGAAAGAAACAAAGAACCCTTCGGTCCAGCCAGTCGGCGTACGAACACCATTCCATATGAAAACATTTAAAATACATTAGATTTTTGGTCAAGATGAAAGACAAAAATAAAAAAAAAATCCAGCAATCTATTCTAATTGGGTTCCCATGGCAACTGTACCATCGGGTTTTTCAATATAACATCCCCAAGGCCCATGCACATGCATAACGCAGACTTCAAACAGCCTGGGTTGTTTTCGCACCGCCGCGCTCCCGGGAAGATCAATCGCCACCGTCCCCATGCCGGCCGGGAGTGGCGGGGGGCTGAGCGCCAGGGGCCGGGGTGGTGCGGGGCACAGAAGGGACAGCACCCATCACGGTGACCACGTGCAACTAACGTCAAACCCGCTCTGGGCGATAACCCGGCAGGGCCGCTGTCACGGAGCCACGCCTAGCAGACGGGGGAGTCGGGCCCAACCGCAACCGCACCATTATCCCTCCCATCGATCTCAGGGAGGCACAGAATCGATCATTAATAATTACATTAGAAGATGGCCCGCAAGGTTAATCATATTCTTAGAGACTCTCACTATGGAATTAAGCAGCAAACATAGCTGGGCTGACAAATAAGCAAGTAAAACAGGACTGAGAATTCAAATCCACCTCTTAAACAGTAGCGGGCCAGCACGTGCCCTCGACCGGGACTCCAGGCCCTCCCACCCCGACCAGCCTGGCCCCTGGGGGGGCCCCACCGAAGCAGATGCTAGGCCCACGGGCCACCCACACTGTGGGGGCACAAGGAGCCACAGCCCAGAAATGGCACTGTCCTTCCGGTGAAGCTTACAACCTGTGTTTCCTTGCAACCGCCCTAGAAACCCCTACGCCTCTGATGCCCTCTGCAGGCCTGGGGAACTGGTGGCGGGGCCGAGGTACACTTAAGGCCCTCCTACCTACTTTATGCACGCCCCCATCCGTGGCCACGGGGGTGATGTGGGCCAGCGAGGCACAGATGCGGGCCTGCTGCCTCCAGCGAGAGGCATCCCGCTCCAGACCAACAGAAGCTGCTGGGGCCACCTGCGACCAGACGGGGGGCCGAGGACTGCTGCGGCTGCCCCCCGTCTCTGGTCCTGCCTCCACCGAGTGTGGCCAGCGGCTCTGAGCTAACCAGCGTCAGCTGTCACTGTTCGTGCTCAGTGTGTGCCGTGCTGGGCAGGACCCCCAAACGGGGCTCCCTCCCGGCAGCCCACTGATGGCTCTACGTGTGGCAGTGTCGTCCTCCCTGTTCTCGGAGAAACCAAGGCTTGGAAAGATGAAGTAACTAACTCAAGGTCACAGACAGTCACGAGTGGAAACAGGCCCAAACTGAAGCAGTCTTGGCCCCAGAGTCAGCACAGGTAACCCTGCAGACACTGCCCCAAAGGAGGGCCTGGGCTGTGTGGAAGCCTGAGATACAGGGATGCTGATTGGACCAGAGGGAAACAGGGATGCTGATTGGACCAGGGGGAACAGGGATGCTGATTGGACCAGGGGGAAACAGGGATGCTGATTGGACCAGGGGGAAACAGGGATGCTGACTGGACCAGGGGGAAACAGGGATGCTGATTGGATGGGAATGAAACACAGGTGCTGACTGGACTGGAGAGAAACAAGGATTCTGGTTGGTTCCTCACCTTTTTTCTAATTATAATCTCGTCCTTCTACAGCACTGTGGTTCCAGACTACGATTTCTATCCAGACAGTAAGCCATACTTCAGAAAATACTCATTTGTCATTCCACACACTTACACGTGACCAGGTAGCCAGAATATGACCCCTTCCATCCGACAGATGAGGCAGCTGGGCGGGGGGTGGTTACCGGCCGCCCGGGGCCCCTCACAAGTAAATGGCATCACCAGACCCTCTCTACTGTTGCCCCCACAGCTCTGGCTCTCCCTCAATGAAAACTCGACTTGGCCCCACAAAACAGGCAGGCGTCCAGCTGTGCATCGGAACGGCAACCCTCACCCGAGACCTGGAAAGCGCTTCGGTCCAGAGGGGCGCAAAGAGGACGGAGGACAGTGAAACACAACGTGGCTTCCGCGCCTAACGTGCGTCTGTAAAACTCGCGCCCACGTCTGGGTAACATCTGCTGTCATAACCACGAGCCTGGAAACCGTAACGCTCTGATAACATGTTAGGTTTGCAGCGTGAAGAGATTCACACGTCTCCGAGGAGTTGCAAAACCACACGCCCAGATCCATCAGCTCAGGCGACTGAGAGTGATGCCGGCCGCCGCGGATCCGTCTGGACGGGGAACTCCGGGGCCTGTCCGGGCCGGAGGGCACTGCTGCTGGGCCGCACGAGGCTTCCCCACAGCTGCTCCAACGTCCGGGGCTGCCGGGACCTCCGGGGGCTCACCCAGAGACGGCCCCCAGGTTCCCACCCGGCAGGTCTGCTGGTGGCCTGCCTTCCCAGCTCCTTGTGTGGCAGGGCCGGCACGCCGCTCTGCTCTGGGCGGTCCCCCCACCCCCCACGGGGAGCAACAGGTCCCATGTCCCCGGGCATGCGGGTGGCTCTTCCTAATGACACCAAAGAGGGTCAAACTCTGCAGCTGGGTCCTACCTTCAGTCCTTCTGATTGGGGCGTGAGCTGTACCACTTACTTCTTGAATTTCCACATTTAAGTTCCCCAACCCCCTTTCTCTCCCACCCCCCCGCCCCGAGACTCAGTTCCCTCCCTTCGCCCATCCAGATCGCTCTAACAGCCAGTGCCGAATGGCCCAATCTGTCAATAAGGTAAGAGTTTTCTAAACTACTATCCATATGACTCAATTTGTCAGTAAAAACTGCCACCAGCGCTGCGCTTGCAGAAAAATGTCCATAAATGCATTATTGCGACGGGCAGATCGATGTCTATAATAAAAACAAATAGATTTAACAAGTGCCTGCTTCCCCGAGCGACGCCATTGGTGGACAGCCCATTCGGGCTCGCCCGGACTTCTGGGAGCGGGTTGCGGAGCGCGGCGGGGAGCCTCGGCTGAGAGCCCCGGCTGACCTCGAGAGCGTTCCGGGCAGGAAATTATTCTAACAAGAAGATCTTCCACACAGTCGAGGGAACGTACAAGGCACTTTGAGCCGTCTCAGAATTCCTTCCATGGCCACACACACACACACACACACACACGACAAATTTCACAACCGAGAGAAAATGTTGTAGAATTTGTACCGGATGTGACCACAGCTGCATCACAGGCCGAGTGAGTTTACCTTGGGGTGGGGGGGGGGAGACGGGGAGCCTGTCACCCTCCCTGGAGACCCCTCCCTCCTCTGCTAAGCCCCCCATCTAACAGGAAACAAGTTCCGGCGTCCAGCCCCTGGCTGAGGATGTCACTGCTGTGACGCTGGCCCCCGGGACAGCCTGTTCAGCTGCAGCGGACGGCAGGTGGGGTTGCCACAGACTCTCACTGTGGCTCTACTGCTCATGGTTCTGCGCACCTCGGCGAGACACTGTCCATGACAGATTTACATGGGAGCCAGAGCGGCCCAAACCGCTCCGGCTCCTTCAAAGGTTACAAAAGGTCACAAACACGGCGGATCCCCCCCCTTAGCCAGTTCACTTCAACAGCCACACAAGGAGCAAGCCCCGCACTGTCTACCACATATTCACGACCTAGTTCCCAAACCCTGGGCCCCCCCGCCCCGGACAAGCCTTTTACGGCCGCTTCGTTTATGTCAAAAGACAACCACCCCCTTTCCACCGACCAACAGCTGCAGGGTCGTGACCCAAATGCCACAGAACACACATCTTGCAGTATTTCGTCTGCAACACCGAGTCTCAGACTTTCATCCACCCGCGCTCCAGCCAGGCCTGCAGAGCTCACGGAATGGGAAAGGTCACCACCGGCCAAGGGAAAACTGGCCCTCCTGGACGTGACCCCCCGCCTGCACCCAGGCTAACCACACGCTCTTTCACTTTGGACCAGGAACAGGGTGTCAGGGGAGGGGCGCTCATCTGTCATGAGTGGGTATGACAATGCTGGTGCACGGTCCACTCTCGCCCGTGGTGACACTGCAGAGCATGGGTGGGGTTGGTTACATACTATTCTAGGACACCCGGTCTCTTTTCCAAAGGAGCTGAGTCAGACGCCGCCCACCCCAGGACGCAGGGTCAGGAAGGAGCACTGTGACAGGCCCCCGGGGGTGGGGCTTTTCAGAGACCGGAGCCCAGTGCACACGCCTGGAGTGACCAGAGGCCCAGGAAACTCCGACCCTCTGGGGAAGTGGGCGGAGAACAGGAAGGCTGCTTGGGGGCCAGGGCAGGGGGGCAGGGTGGGCAGCAGGGTGGGCATGCAGCGTGAAAGCAAACCTCACCGCAGGAGAGGGGAATCAGGTGATGGGGTTGTACATTCTTTTCTTTTCTACCAAGGAGAATGGTCCACCACCTGGAAAGGACAAGGATGCCCCAGAAAGGGAGCTGAAACAGGAGAATCTGGGGGTTCAATCACTGGCTCCTAAATGTCCTCTGTAAAACAAAGACGATCCAGTAAGGCCATGTTGATGAAAACGACCGGGAACAGTAACCTGTACTCGGATCTGGAGAGAAGAGCGTTGAAGGAAAAACGGGGCGGGGCCGCCCAGGGTCCGCTCCTCTGCAGGCCCGGACCCCCCTCCTTCCCGTGTGCAGGACGGATGAGGGTGTAGGGACCCTCGGGACAGAGGGCCGAGTGCAGGACCAGGCCTGGGGAGGCTCAGCTGAGAGCCAGTCGGGACCCAAACAGAGAGAAGACGAAAGGCCCGGCAAGCCCAGCCGCCGAGCAAGGGTGCGGGGCCACCCTCCGAGGGCGCACCGAGGGCTGTATTTCTTCCGACCCGCCTCTCCGGCTGGGACGCCTTTTGAAAGCAGAGTTTACCACTACGAGTCAAACCTCACTCTTGTAATACAGGCCTGCTTTAATGAAAAGAATATTCACAGAGAAAACTACCCGAGTATGCTGTACTGGAGGCCTGGTTCCCCCAGCCCCCGGGGTTTTATTCCAATTCTAACTCCAGGCAAGAGCCCAGGAAGCCAGCTCAGCCCACCCTAGCGGCGTGGGGACTCCCGCCTTGCCCCTGTCTGTGTGGAGCTGTGCAGTGGGAATTAACACACGATCCACCACCAGCCAGGGGTGAGGGTTGCATTGTTTCCTGAAAACTCTTTGCCCCTCATAATGTAGCAGATATGCCTCTAGTTCACCTCCCTGAGTGTTTTGTCTATTGAGGACTCTGGAAAAACCCCCAGGCACCTCCTGCTCTGCCACCTTGGGATGGGGAGCGAAGCCTGAGACTGCCCGGTTCACATGTCAATAACTGTCCAGTAGCGGCAGCTTCGGCCTCCAACAGCTGTGACCCCTCTCCGCACAGAGCGACGTCCCTTCCTCCGACCACTGTCCCCCCGACCCAGCGAAAGCTGTGCTGGCGAGCACGAGCTGCACTTCCAGGACAGAAAGCCAGCCCCTGAGCGGAGGCACTGCAGGGAGAGCCAGCTGGGATTCAGAAGGTGAAGAACCGCGGTGCGAGGACCCGCTCGCTGAGAACCGCTCTCCTGTCTTACTCCCGCCTGGAACTTACAGCCTGTGAGAGTGCCTCTCAGACCCCACCTGTTTGCTCCAGGGGTCCGCGGAGCCAGCCAGCGAGGGTGTCAGGCACGCACACACCAGCCACCACAAGGAGGACCCCCACCTCGTTGGCCCGCCTCTCCACCTGTCTCAAACGAGGGAGAAATGTGGAATTCTGCACCAGGAACCTACTCAAGGCTTAGCTGGTAGGAAAGGCCCCAAGAGGGGCTTCTGGAAGCATCTTGGGAACCGAAGGGGAGGCAGCAGTCCCCTCGGCGCTGGAGAACAGGGCGGGGCAAGATGGTGGGCAGAGACAGAGTGGAAGGGGCTGGCCCACTGGAGGCGGGGCAGGGGCTGCCAGGTCCCCACACCAGGCCAAGGTCACTACAACTTGGTCCAGGAGCCTCAGACCTGGGGAAAGCCGGGCGCACGTGGGCACACCTGGGCATACCTGGCACAGCTAGGCATACCTAGACGCACGCGGGTCCTGTGCGGGGTGCGCGGGGGTGGGGGCGGGCTCCACCTGGGCAGGGACACCACTGGGGGAGGGGCTGTCCCACGGGCTGCAGGCGCCCGCCCTCCTCTGGGAGAGCCCTGAACGTAGGCAGAAGGGGGGGCAACGCGGGCACTCACCGCCTCGCCCAGGGCACAGACTGCCAGCAGCTGCGGGCACTGGGAGGGCGGTCACGCGACCGCGGCCTGGGCACGTCCGGGGCGCGGGGGGAGGGGCCTGGGCGCGCGGGAAGCGGCCGCAGGGCGCGCGGGGGCGGGGCCGGGGGCGGTCCTGGGGCGGGACCCGGAGCGGGGCGGGGCTTGGACTCCCGGAACCCAGGGCTGCACGCGGAGGAGGGGCCGAACGCGGGCCCCTCCCACCCCGCCCGCCCGCCCGCGAGCGCCGGCCAAGATTAGAGCATGCTCAGTGCAGCCGCACCCGGCGGCCTGCAGTGCGCAGCCTCCTGGGCCCACAGGTCTGGCCTCCGCCTCCGCAAGCGTAACCAGTCCGCTCAAGCCCTTCCAGCCCCGCTGCAGGCCGGGAGGCGCTCTTGCCGCTTCTGCCTCTGGCTGTGTGCCTCAGTTTATCAAATGTCAGCGGCTTGCTGTGTTGCCTCCAGCTGCTTGCAAAGAGAGCGGTGGCACCGGGTGTATTCAGTAACCCTGCTTCTTGTGCCCACCCTGGGGTGGCTGCACGCTGAGCAAGGGGCTGTTCCCACAGGGCAGCACCTGCAGGACCCAGTGGGGCACCGTCCGACCTTATGCGCAAGCACAGGGGCCTGGGTCAGCCTCTAGTGCGGGTGGTGGGCGGGGGCTGCGCAGGGGCCGCCTGGTCCTGTCTCAGTCGCTATTCGCTGAGCACGTGGGTGCCAGGCACTGCTCGGTGTTGTGCAGACATCATCACGGATTTAACTGTGCCCACCCAAGAAGATGCGTTGGAACCCTGAGCACCCCCGCCCACAGTGCTCAGAATGTGACCTTATTTGGAGATGGGGTCCTTTTACTGAAGCAGCACGTTAAAAGGAGGACATTAGGGTGGGCCCCTAACCCAACATGCCGGGTGTGGGTGGAAGCCGCAGGCCACGTGCACACAGACACCGGCATCCCGGTGAAGTCGGAAAACGGAGGATGGACCTACACCAGGGACACCGGGGCGACCAGCGGGCGGAGCAGCGGGCGGAGCAGCGGGAGCACCGCCTGCCCGCTAAGATGCCTGGGTCTCAGACCTCCGCCTTCGGGAAATGGGAACTCCCACCGCCAGTTGCTCGGGGCCACCCAAGCTGTGGTACTCCCCTGGCAGCTCTCGGAGACAAACAGACACCTTGCGTCCCATGTGACTGGCGTGAGGGCCCCAGGGAGTGCTATCTACCTCCCCTGCCGCTCCAGGGAGGTTTCGCACCGCTGGAGGATTTCAGGAGTCCCGTCCCTGGCCCACCCCCTGGGTCCTGTTCGCTTACCAGGAAGGAGATCTCGGCCTTCTTCACGTGTACAGCTCCTCCACTGGGACGTGCCCGAAATTCATGCTTCGGTCTCTGTGGCTCGAGTGACCCGATGCATTAACGCTGCTAATAAAACGTGGCTCAGGGACCCTCCTCAGTGCTCTCTTTGTGAGGAGCTTGGGGACTGTCCGCGGGCTAACAGGACCAGCAGGACCATGGACGCGCTCGGGGCCCCCACCCCAGGCCGCACCTTGGCTGAGACACCTTAGAAGGAGCTGCTTGTGGACAGAGAACGAGGACACCACGGCGATCTAATCCAGGCACCTTCTCTCCAGCGAGCCTGGACACGGCCTCAGGTCCTCGGCGCCGCCCCGGACAGCCATGGCGTCTGAGGTGGGACGGCGGGAGAGATGTGACACCTGTGCCGCCTGTCCCGGGCCTTTGGGAGCTCAGTGCGAAACTCCAGGAAACTCGCAACAACCGGAGTCCTCGGGTGCGTCACCTGGGGAGGGGTTTTGTAACCACCTGCTCCTCGTCGGGCGTGCACACGGAGGGAGTAGTTCGCACAAAGGACAGCAGCCCCCTGTCCTACAAAGTCTTGTGCGGGGACGGGATCAGAACTGGGGGCCCCACGGCGCTGAAAGGGAACGTAACACCAGCGTCGCATCGGGGTGCCTGCCGCCGTCCTGGCCTGTGTGCGCTGTGATGCAGTCACACAGTTGGGACGTAAATTGTGCCTTTCTTTTTGTCTGAGTAGTATATTAATATGAATTCCTAAGCCAGTCATAAGAGGAACTAGGTAGTGTTAGTGTCTCTGATTCCCAGCGCAGGACAGAAAGGCCCCTGTGGCGACCCCGCGGCCTGGCAGGGGTTGGTGTGGTGTCGGGAGGGTGCGTGCCTGATGGGCGGGGAGGAGGGTGTGGCAGGCAGGCGAGGCCCACTGGCCGGGCTCTGCTGGCGGGACTCGGGCTCCCTCGCTGGGGAGGTGGAGGGAGACTGCAGATGGCTGCACCGGGGACTCTCCAGTGAGCAGAGCTGGGGCCCCACTCCCTACGCTTCCTGGGAAATTCTTCCATTCCTGGTGATATTTTCAAAAACTCACATTTTTTTTCTCCAAGCTCCCCCAGGCCTCACCCCCTGCGCCATCACACCCACCCTCATCACACCAGGCACTTCCTGTCCTCACAGTGACCGGAGCCTGCTGCCCCCTCGGGGCCGGCCAGGTGTGCCGGAGGGCCCGGGTCAGGAGGCCGCACCGGCCGTCTCCTTCTGTACGGCAACAGCCTCGCACTCGATGGGCCAGGTTCCTGTGGGGGGTCCCATCCCAGATTCACAAGCCCCATCCCATTCTTCTCCGGACACGGGGCCCCTTGAAGGACTTTTCACAGAAGCCGGGGGGGGGGGCAGCCACAGGAGTGGGGGCTCACTGTGCACTGAGTTCTTCACGCGCCTCCCGGACAGACGTCCTGAAGACCCGCCCGCCTCCTCCTGGGCTCCTCGGGCGGCGCTGGTGTGCGTCGCCGCTTTAAACACCCAAACAGCTACCTTTCGGGCTAAACAAGCGAACACGGCGTGATGGCTCCCCGTGACTTGCAGCCCGAGAAATGTGTTTAATAAGCCTCTCTCCCAGCTACTCCGGCGACACGGGAGACCATTTACAACGAAGCTGTCTTCAGTAGTCAAGCTTAATCCCCACTCCCCCGCCTTTGGGAAAAGAGGGGATTTCATAACGATCCCATAAAAGCCTGTGTGGTTGGACAGCCCCGGACTCCAGACCGGTGTGCCAGCGTCGTGTAACATGGGGAACGCGGCTGGGCGCTCCCCCCGTTCCGTGTCTGACGTGTGGTTCTCTTTCCCGAGAGCGTCTCCAGTGGAAGCCGCCGCCGATTCACACCATTGATTTTCTCAGGCCCATGCTCCTGGGAAGGCTGGAGCCCAGACCAGGCCAGAGTCGGCCCCCCGGCCCCCCCCCCCCAGCTGGAGCAGTCCCCCTCCCCCATGTGTTCTGACAGGGCTGGGGCCCGAGGGGTCTGGGGCAGGGAAGGGGGCCGGCGGGCCCCGGGCAGCTGCCAGGAGTCTCTGGCGACCTCGGTGTAGCTGGGACCTTCGTCACTGTGCGTTGGAAGCCCGGAGTGTCCTCTCCAGGACGCAGGAGACCCTGCGTGCCCAGCCCTGTGCCGCATGCAGGTGGCCGCACACGGAGCTCACCTGCTGAGGACAGCCGCTCGGGTTGGGGGGCGGCATTAGGAAAGGCCCGAGAGAGAAACTAACTGCGGGGGTTCTCCCAGGGGCCTCGCCACACAGGCAGAGACCACTGTGACCATGGAGCGTGGGGCCCTTTGTCACTGGACAATGGTCAGCCCAGGCGGTACACAGCTCTTCCTCCCAAATGTGGTGACACGGAGGATGCCTGCCCACCCAGACAGAGTGTGCGTCTGTGAACACGCGAGTGAGGGCCCGCCATCCTCTGTGTGTGTGTGTGTGTGTGTGTGTGTGTGTGTCTGGGGGGGGGCGCACTCGGAGTGCGCCCTGCACCTTGGGGGAGTTTTCGCCACCTGCCTGGGGCGGTCAGGGTGGGGGTGGCTCAGGGCTGGGGTTTTCCTGGCTGCTGGCCTTTTGGAAAGAGGCTCCTACGCTCACAACAACGTGTTTTTGATCCACTTTCAGGAAGGGCTTTGTTTGTAACATGCTGTTGGCGGTTTGGGCAGAATCCTTTAAGTGGCACGAGGTGGCCCTGGGTGTCCAGAGGGGGTGGGCCTCCCTGCCGCCCCCGCCATCTGGGGTGAGCGGAAGCATCTGGTTCTCTGCCACTTGGAAATGGAAGCGAGAAACGTGGGGACTGCGATGCCGAGACAGTGACCCGCCCTCGTTTCCCTGCCCGGGGAAGGACAGGTGGGGACTAAGACAGGACACCGGCCACGCTGGGGCTCTGCCTCAGACGCTGGTGTGTTCGACTGGGAAGGACGCGCAGTGTGTCCCTCCCGAGGGGACTTCTTTGGTCCTGCCCTGGCGCCCAAGCCACTGATTTAAAGTAACAGGAGGCAAACTTGGGAGAGTGACAAACAGGTGAGCAGCGGAACTGGCAGTGACGGTGCCGCGGCGGCTGTCTGTCCAGTCAGCCCTGTTGTCTGCTGGCAGGAGGTGATCTGGGGAGTCAGGGGGGACAGGGAGGTCCTTGGGGTGGTTCCTCCATCCTTGTCATCAGCGGCCCCTGGAGACGAGCCCTGCTCAGCTCGAGGGCAAAGGGGAAGGGACAGGGCAGAGGCCTCCTTCCCGGCGGGTCAGGGAGGCGGCCAATGGAGCCGGTGATGCCCTCACTGCCCAGGGAGGGGCCTGGGCGGGGTCGGGAGGACGTAAGCTGGTGCAGCGCAGGGCGGCGAGGGATGGAGGCCTGCAGGACACTGGAGACGGGCCAGCGCTCCTCCGGTCAGCCCCAGATACGACTGTGTCTCTGCCTGTGACTGCGGTGTGGCGTCGTTTCTGCTCGGCTTCCCCGGCATCAAAACAGACCCTTCTCCCCTCCCCTGTGGGAAACATCCCCAGAAAGGGCTCTGCGTGGGCCCGCCCAGGGGACTAGGGCAGACTCTGGGCCCGTCGCAGGGGCGGGGTGGGGGGGAGTGAGGTGCCGTCCCAGTCAGCCACTCGCCCCTGTGCGGCCAGGAGAACAGGTCACAGCAGGTGCAGCCAGGAGAACAGGTCACAGCAGGTAGGGAGCCACCGAGTCCCCAGCCTGCGTGCCCACTGTGCGGGGCCACCTACTGTGTGCCCGGGGCAGGGCAGGGGGCTGGGCACGATGTCCTCGCTGCCTGCTCGCCACTCTCCACAGCTGGTCGCCACCAGGTGCGCAGTGGGCAGGCGGGGCTATGATCCAGGCGCCTGCGCAGCGGGGACTCCTGTGACGTCTGTGCACCAGGGGGCCTGCGTCAGGGGGCCGGACGGCGGAGACGACCTGGGGTCAGCCCAGGACTCTGTCCCGGAACTGCACCCTTTCCCCCTACCAGGCCAAGCAAAGCAATGCCAAACCCGGGCCTCCGTTCTTTGTCTTCGAGATAAATCTTAATTGTTAATTAGCATTGGATTTATTCAATGACTCCAACGTTCAAAAGATAGGACTCGTGGACATTAATGTCACAGTCGTGATAGGTGAGAATTATTGATCGCCTATTAATGAGGGGCAGGCTGTGGGCTGGGTGTGGACACCCATCCTCCCCCTGCCCCCTCCCGACAGCAGGGCGGGGCAGGCAGCTCCGTCATCCCGGTTCCGTGGGCTTGGAAACAGAGGGGCTGGGCACCTGCTGAGCTCACACAGCGGCGGGTGTTAGAATCGCCTGTGCCCGTTCACAGCGTCTTTGCCGAGCAGAAGCAGTGGGAGAGTGAGGGCCGCATTGTCTGGGCCTCGCGGGCGTGTCTGTGGCTCCTTCTTGCAAGCTCTGCTGCCTCCGTTGCACATGGCAAATCACCCACCAGTCACCGCAGGGCCAGTCAGGGTCCTGCCTGGCGCATGCTCCGTCATCTCCTGCGAGGGCACCCGTGGGGCCCCGTGGGGCTCTGGGGCTCTCTAGCCCGTGGGGACAAAGCGAGGAAGCCCCGGGTCCAGCCAGGTCTGACGGTAGCCACCCCTTCTCCTGTCCGAGTGCCCGTGAATTCTTCTGTTTGAACAAACACGTCTGTGTTGTCTTTGTAATCAAGGGTCTTGAGCAATACAAGTGTGCCCCGGACCCTGTGGGGCCTGCCTTTACGGGTGCCCTCCCCTTAAAGACTCCCTGCTGTGTGAGACGAGTGTCATCCTTGTACCCATTGTACAGGGAGGAGCGTGAGGTTGACGGAGGCGAGGGGATCAGGACACAGCTCCTCAGCCCTGAAATGGCGGAACCAGGACTCGTGTGGAGTTATTGATCCCCAAGGATCAATATTTTCTAAGCATATTTCCAATTCCTCAGAATACAGGACGAGGGAGGGCAGAGGAAGAAGAAAGAGGAGAGAGAAAGAGGGAGAGAGAGAGAGAGGGTGAGCAGGGAGGGAGGGAGGGAGCAGGAAAGAGAGACAGGAAAAGGCTCCGTGTTAGCATTTTTGAATTGAGGAATTTAAAATCTTTGGGTGGCAAGTTATGATGGTGTATTTCTAGGGCTTAGGGATTTTATCTTGCTATTTGTTCTTCAAATAAAAGAATCAGAGTTGCTGACTTAGTTTAAACCAGCCCCAAAGACGGCGGAGTCGGCTGCTGATTAAAAACTTGTCTTTTTCCGTCGGAGACGGGAAGAGCGGCTCCGTGCTCCCTGAGTGAGTGTGTTGCTTCTTGCGAATTCGGTTTTCATTTGCAGGGCCTGAGGATGTCAACGATCGGGAAAATGTAACTTGATTATTAACAAGCTGGAAATAGTACCACTTTGGCTTCTACCCATGTGTGATCACAATAAATCAGAAAAAGTCTAACGAGGGAAGGAAAGGTGATTTCGGAACCATTAACCTTGCGGTTTTCCTGCTCGCCCCCTGCGAGCCCATCTGTGGGCCAGTTCCAAATGAGCAGGCTCCCGGGTTAATAGAATCTCTGGTGACACTAATGGGACAGGTCACGTTTGATGCAGCGTGGCGCTTTGCCCTTCGTGAGCCGAGTTCGAGTCTTTGCAGAAGCCTGCACACCGCCGCCATTTTATTTCTCTTCCCCTGCCGAGGCGTGCCATCGTTGCTAACGGTTACGCCTGCGTCACCATGCCTCTTGAAATCCTATTGTTTCACTCCCTCTCAGTTCTGCCGTCTAAAACTTCCTTTTCCAGTTCGTGTTGTCCCCACTCTTTGTCCCTTCATCCCTGGACTGCAGCCCCGCCCCCTGCCGCGGAGCCACGCCCCCTGCCTCGGAGTCCCGCCCCCTGCCTCGGAGCCCCCGCCCCCTGCCGCGGAGCCCCGCCCCCTGCCTCGGAGTCCCGCCCTCTGCCTCGGAGCCCCCGCCCTCTCCCGCGGAGCCCCGCCCCCTGCCGCGGAGCCCCCGCCCCCAGCCGCGGAGCCCCGCCCTCTGCCTCGGAGTCCCGCCCCCAGCCGCGGAGCCCCGCCCTCCGCCGCGGAGCCCGGGGTGGGGGTGTTCGGGAGGGAGGAGCCAGAACCTCCCAGCGGTGGGGGTCCCCAGAGGGTCTCCCGATTTCCACCGGCTCCGGGGTGAGGCTGTCCGAGCCGGCTCCAGCCTGCCTGCCTCTCGTGTCGGTGGGAGTGGGCGTCGAGATCGCCGTGCCGAGCCCCGTGCTGGATGCGTGGGGAGTCCCAGGCTGTTTTTCAAACTTCCACACGGACGGCGTGGGAACGCCGCTGGGAGGGGATGCTGTCATCGGGGCGCCCCGCGCGGTCCACGTCCACGAGCGCCCGGCCGCGCAGCGTGGGAGCAGGAGCTCCGAGGGAATTCCCATTTTCGTCCCGTGTCCACGGCCTGGCAGCCTACTCTCGATTGCTTTAGGACTTCAGGAGGGACCCTCCATCAGCTCCCTGGGCTGCACGCAGGAATTAGCCACGCTGCCGTTTGCGGAACGCTTTATGAAAGTGTCTTTTTGTATCGTTCAGAAATCCGAGAGGGGTCCGACGCTGCCAGCTCTCAGGACGCCGGCGGGAGGGCCCGGGGGCTCCCCCACGCGCAGCCGGGGCCGTGTGAGGCCCTCCCGCTGGAAATGCAGCTCCTTCCCCGCGCATCTCCTCCGGCCTGCGGCGCCGCTTCGGAAACATTCGCCGTTTCTGAGAGGGTTTCTTCGCTGTTGAGCAGCTGACAAAGGTCATATTACGAATGTGTTTCTGGGATGATAACATTTTGATTAGATGTGCCGGGATCTTCTATCCTTCCCTAGGATGTCATATTCCAACATTTTCCATTATTTTAAGAAAATCGTGTAAGCTGATGCGATTCTGCAATAAGACTTGAATTTTGTGGCTTATTTTCTTTGCCGTAATGTGCCTGCACCGTGGGCATCGTTCCAGGGAATAAATGACTCTTCCCCAATAAGCCAAACGCCTCAAGAAGCCCCTGGAGGAGGCGGGATGTCCATAAAAGTTGAAATGGATTTCATAATATGGTATTCAATTTAGTGTAATAAGTAGAATTCAAAAATAATCCAATCTTCCCAACGAAAATACCTCTCTCCTAATCAAAGGGAGGCAGCCTTAGTCCCCGGACCAAGCACATGTGGTTTAATTTGTGCCAAAATGTGTTTATTAAATTATCTATTTTCTTCCATCGAGCTCTCTCTCTCTCCCTCCCTCCCTCCCTCCCTCCTCCTCTCTCCCTCTCTCCGCACCCCCACCATGAAGAATTAGCTCCTTACAGACAACACCCGGAGAGTGCCCGGGAAAAGGCCCGCTCTGGTTCTGCATCTCGTGAAGAAGAGGTGCGTGCGTCGGTGCCTTCGTGCGTGGTTCTGCCTCGAAGATTCTCAGGGACAGAAAATACTTCAGGAACGACACCAGGAAGCTGACATCCATCACTGTCCTCTAGTACCGGTGCTGCCAAGGAAAGCAGAGCGTCCCCGTGGCGCTCAGCTCCGGAAGGCGAGGCGAGACACTGCCTTGCATGGGGTGGGGATGGATGGTGCCACGGGGCTCAGGAGCCAGGCAGGGGTGCCCGGAGAGGGGCCCGAGCGGGCCCTAGGCTCCCGAGGCGCTGGGTCGCATGGCAAGTCGGCCCGGGGCCAGAGAGCAGAAAGGGAGCAAGAGGAGGGGCCCTCAGCCCACAAGGGGCTACGATGTGGTGCTTTGACAAACGCAGGCTTCCCAGGCACATCCCGGAACGCCGGGAGCCCTGACACACGTCAGGAAGGGCCCCAGCACCCAGGCAAAGCTTGTTAACCCCACTCTGGAAACTGACGGTGTGGGAGTTTCAGTTCTTTTTAAAAAAAATTTTATCCCTAAACGTTTAATAACATAGTAACGAAAAAGAATCAGCACATAAGCTGAGGGGGGTGAGGGTGACACTTCCACAAGTCACTTGTGCATCCACGCTTCGCTCTGCCCTCGAGCAAAATGACCCGTACACGGCAGGTGAGACCGTTGGACCGTGTGATTCCAAAGATGCTTGGTAATAAGATTTAACAACCAAATGATGCCAGGGGTCTAGGTGCACCCCGCCCCCCCCCCCCACACCGATCAGCGGCTCCGCCCACTGTTCCAGCCGGTCCCTGAACTCTGACCCAGTGACCGGGACCCAAGCACCGTGCCTTCCTCTGAGCCAAACCCTGCCAGCGCACACGTCCACCTGTGTTTGTTGTGGAGCCAAAAACAACCTTTGAATAATCGGATTTTGTCGTTCATGCTGCTGGCGGCTCGAGAACTTCGCCCCGGACCCGTCCTGCGAGCTCACCTGCGGGGCGTCCCCAGAGGCCCCACCGCCCTCCTGGGCGGCCTGGGCCTCTGCACCCGAGGACGCAGCCTGGGGTCTGGAGCAGAGGCGGCGGGGCGTGCGAGCAGCGTTTCTGGCCGTGAGGGTTTCTGGCTCTCCCGTGTCCCACCGAGCGCAGGACTGCTCTCCATGGTGCCCAGGCACGTGTGTGGTGCCCGTGTCTCCATGTACCCCCACCAACACCCCGAACGGAGCTCACTGGAGGGGGTGGTTGTTTTCCGGGCGTCTCTGTCATCTTCCAATCAGGGCTCCTGCTCACGTGCTGCCGTGTGTGGGGTAAGAAGAGCAGCCGATGGTTTCCGAGTGGGGACCCACCTGCATCCACCAGCACCCTTGCCCCCACCCCCCATGCCCATCTGCCCCTCCCCCACCCATCATTCTGCAGGCGGGGCCCCCGCCGTGGGGGCCGGTGGCCACAGCAGCCCCAAGGGAGCAGAAGACACTCCCCCACGCCTTATCCGGCCCCTGCCTTCCTTCACTCGTCACTCACTGTTTAAGCGTCACCTGTCATGTGTCTGGCAGGAGGTGACAGCCAACCCGAGCCGCAGGCAGGGCACGGGAGAACGGAGTGTAGACTGACGTGGACGCCGGTGCGGAGGTGACAGGGGAGAGGGCTGACAGGGAGACCAGCCGGGCACCCAAAGGCCGGCGACAGAGAAGGGGGCGTGGCTGCCACGGGCAGGGTCCCCGAGCCACAGTGGGGCAGCACCCAAGGGGGTCGTCGCCACCCGCAGCAAACGGGGCGAGCTCACGACGCCGGGAAGGAAGTAGCGTGACATTGTGTGGCCGCAGGCAAGCCCGCTGCGGCCACACCAGAGGCGTTCCGAGCCGTGGGGGGTGGAGGGGGCAGCAGGCCTGCCCACCTCTGCCTGGCCACGGCCCCTCATCGCGTCCCCAGCTCTTGTTTCTGTTTTTTTTTTTAAAATCTCTCTTTGTTTTTAGTTTTTAAAATCTTCCTAAATTACACATGACAGCATTTTACCACGGTAGCCTCTTTTAGGTGTGCCGTTCCGTGGCATTAAGGACACTTACACTGCTGAGCAACCGGCCTCCCCGCCCACCGCACACGTCTGTCCGTCTCGCAGAACCGGCCCCTGTCTGCATCACGTGATGAACCCGACGACTCGGCAGCCCCGCCTCGCGCTGGGTCGTCGCCACTCGGGTGTCTGCCTGTGTGAGCTCGCCAGCGCCCCGGCACCCCACAGGAGCGCACGCAGTCAGACCGCGTTTGCCCAGTGCCGCTGGCTCGTCTCCGTCGGCGTGACGTTCTCGAGGGTCATGGACGCACACCACCTCACTCTTCTCCCCTCCCGCCCGGCCTGTTCCCTCCAGCCACCTCGACCACGCCCCCTGCTGCCCTCCCCACACTCCCCCACACCACCGCGGGGCTCCAGCACTGGCTGGTCCCTCTGCCCGCATGCTGTTCCCTCCAGCACGCTGGCTCACTCTCGCCGTCTTCAAGTCCCGACCACCACCCTCTCTTCACCGCCCTGGGCTGCACCGCCCTGGGCGCCCTGCTGCCCGGACCTGCCCTCACTCTCCCAGCAGCCTGGCTCCCCTCCCAATGGGCTCGACAACCCACTCCGTCACCTCCGGCATTTCCCGGCCATCGTCGCCAAAGACAAGCTCCGGGAGACTTCCGTCCGCGTCCCTCATTGGAGTGTGCCAGCGTCTGTCGAGGCTGAATCCATGTCTACAGAAGGAGTGAGAGCGAGCAAAGTGTGTTCTTTGTTGGGGAGCGGAGATCGGTGCAGGCGAAGGGAGGTGGGGGGACCCTGGGGTCCCCTGGTGCCCCGGCTCCAGAACCCTAGGGAACAGGAATCCCGTCTTCAGACGGACTCAGCTGCTGTCTACAAACAGACAGAGGCCCCACCCGGCCGGGCCCTGGAGAGGGTGGGACCCCCTTGCCCACGGCCCCAGGTGTGCGGGCCCCGCTCTGCCCAGGGTCCCCGGTCTGCCCATCAGGCCGTGGCCCTGCCTGCGCTGCCCCCCACCCCGGAGGGCAGAAGGGAAGTGCCCCCGGCGACACGGCAGCCTGAGGAAGAAGACGCTCGCAGAGCCGGCTCGTCAGAGGGCGCGGGGCAGGGGGAGACAGGCGGGTGGGAGAAGGGTCACCCGGGACCTTCCCACCCGGGACCTTCCCAGCTGGGGCAGAGCCAGATGCCCAGGCGCCCAGGCCAGGGGCCCAGGCAGCCACCCGAGTCAGCCTCTGCCCTGAGCCCCTAGTGTGGCCACATTTAGCAAACAAACATTCGGGACCCGCGTTCCATTTGCCTTCAGATCAACAAGACTTGAGTGTAAATACGCCCGTAGTATTGTCTGTACAGTTACCTAAGATGCAGAGTTGCTGGACAGCCCCCGTGTGCAGGATCCGGAGCCCCTGCGTCTAGGCCAGTGCCCTGGGGGGGGGGGCAAGGCCCCCGTCCTTCCCCAGGCCCGGCGGGGGGGGGAGGGGGGCAAAGACAGCCGGAAGTCCAGTCACACCCCCCCCACCCTTTAGCTCCAGGTGAGTGAAGTCCTTTCCTTTCTACTTGGAGTGAGACTGCTGTGGGGCCAGAGTTCAGGCAGCAGAGAGCGTTTCAGCCTCCCCTCCGCGCAGAGAGGCCTGCCCGGGCCTGGCCAGCGCTCGGGGGGGGGGGGGGGGGGGGGAGGACGCCTGTGTTCACCACACCCGCCCTCCCTCCCTCCCTTCCTTCCTTCCTTCCATCGTCTTCCTTTCTTTCTTCTCCTTCCCTCCTCCCTCCCTCCCTCCCTTCCTTCCTTCCTTTTCTTTCTTCCTCTCTTTCTCCTCCCTCCCTCCCTCCCTCCCTTCTTTCCTCCCTCCCTCCCTTCCTTCCTTCCTTCCCTTCTTCTCCTTTCTTTCTTTTCTTTCTTTCTTTCTTTCTTTTTTCTTTCTTTTCCTTCTTTCTTTTTTTTCTTTCGTTCTTTTTTTCTTTCTTCTTTCTTTTCTTTTTTCTTTCTTTCTTTTTCTTTTCTTCTTTCCTTCTTCCTTCTTCCTTCTTTCTTTCTTCTCTCTTCTCTTCTCTCTTCTCTTCTTTTCTCTTCTCTCTTCTCTTCTTTCTTCCCTCCCTCCCTTCCTCCCTTCCTTCTTCCCTCCCTCCCTCTCTTTCTCTCTTCCTTTCTTCCTTCCTTCCTTCCTTGGCTGAGCAGTTGACAGCAGCAGAGAGGACAAGATCAGGGCTGTTTTGCCAGTAAGTGACCCCCGACACCAAGCTTTAGAGAACTGGGGTCTCACTGAACACACTAAGCGTGGAGTCCCCGCTGAGCGGCGTTCGGTCTTTGACGACCAACCGCTCACCCGACCCTGGGGCAGGGTGGAGGGCAGACACGGGTGCCAGCCGGCTCTGCCTGGAGACTTCCAGCTGGGTTTCTGCGTATCCTCACGCCCAGCGGGCTGGCGTCCATGGTACAGCAAGGGAATGAGTGATTTCTACTTCTTTCTTCAGCAAGGAAAAAAATGCATTTTCCTGATGATGAACAGCTCGTGTTGCCCAACAGCAGGGCACTGTGTCCCGCTGCCCAGGGAGCCCCGGTGGCGGGCTGGGGCAGGACCCACGCCCGGCTCTCGCTCCAGGCGTGGCCTCCTCAGCCCGCGGGCGGACCGCGTCTATAATTAGGATGACATGCCAGACGAGGAGCCTCTTTAAGGAGCATCTCTGGGTCCTCACCCTCCTAAGTATCTGTTGCCATGGGAGCCGGCGTGCAGCTCCCAAAATCGAGAGCGGTGAGCCAGCCACCCTCTCCCACTTGCCGCCGACGGTTCCTTTAAATAAAGTTGCCTTTTTTTCTCGGGTTTCTGAATAAACATAAACCTGGGTTTTTTAGTGCAAAATCTTGATTTCAAGGTTATTGATGCCACTCTAAATTAATACAGCCTGCGCGGCAGCCTCCCACCCCCCGTCCTGCAAGGCCGGGGATGCCCCTGTCTCCTGAAAGCTTGACATTTGTTTTTCATCACGCACCGAAAGGTCACGAGCGGCAGACGGATCAGGGTACCTGCCTGGGTTTACATTCACTTGCATTTTATTCTGTCCCCGCCCGCGCTCCTCATGAGCTCCGCCGCGGGAGGAGGCGGCGGCACGCCCCGAGCTCCCCCGGCCGCCTCTACCAGGAGAGCTGTCAGGCTGCTGTCTCTACCCGGTGCGAATTAAAATAAGAAATATATGCTGATTTGATATTTCAGAAGCAAAGGCTCTTAGTTTCACGCTGGCCGAGAGAGAGCTCGGACCCACTTCTTGACGTTACCCAGTTACTGGTGTGATTCGGGGGGCGCTGGACTCAGGGCGGAATCCAGTCTTCACGCCACGATTTTATCTAAAGCCGGGACGCCTCCCCCTCCCCCAGACTGGCCGAAATCAGTTTGGGGTTGATGGGAACACGTGCTGGCTTGTTTTTGTTTTTTCTTCACAAGTGCGTTTTTTGGTGTTGGTGTGTATGTGTGTGTCTTCAAGGTAAGCGAGCCACTCACACTACGGCACCCCCTCTTGTGTGGTCCCAAAGAACATTTCACAGTTTTACCGAAATACCTGTGGAGCTGACGGGGCACGGTGCATTCATTTTCCTTGATTTTGTAGCGAGGGAAAAGGCTAGCATGAATAATTCAAAAATAATGCTGAGACTGTTCAGATTTAGTACCGGAGAGGTCATCGCTGCTGGGGGAAATGAGCGAGGAGGCTGTTACCATTCCACGATCTTTGATTTCAAGGTGACATGATGATTATTTCTCCGTATCTATAATGCGGCGCTGCAACCCGATTATTGCGGTGTTTCTCATGTCGGGGAGAAAGATCAATTACATACAGACCCCGGAATGTGAACCGCGGCATCGGGCCCAATAAAACTGTCATTAGGAGTCCCCACAATCTCAGCCGCGTGCTTCCGGGTCAAGCTGCTTTAAAAACGGTAACCGGCGCTGAAAGGCGGAGTGAGGAGCGTGGGTGCCGAAGGAGCCATTTCTCAGCCCGGACACGGACACCCTTTCAGAGCACGACGTGCGCGGTTTCGGGCTCAGCGGCGGAGGCGCCGGCGGCGTGGGAAGCTCAGCGTTGAGCTCCCCAAGAAGCCCCGCGTGCCCCTCGGAAGCGCGGGTTCGTCGCGGGAGCCACGGGCACCACAAGCCCTCTTGAGCGAGCCCACAGCAGCCCCGTGCAGTCACGGCGCATCGACTCCCCTTCTCAGGCAGGAGCCGAGAGAGGTCGCCCCGAAATAAAACGCACAGGTGAGGGCAGTGTTGACGGCGCCTCCTCCCCCGTGGTTACCCCGGTGTCATCTGCCAGAATCTCGCTTTCTCCGGAACCGGATGAAAAAGCACCTCTACCCTAAAAAATATTAACATGGAACAGAGTTATTACCATGGCAAAATCCCTTTTTATCCTGCCCCAAAGGGCCCCCCACGTGTTTAAAACATCTTGGTCACCGCACCGAGTTTTACCAGCCTCCCCACCAGCTCGCTGTTTGATTAAAACGCTCCTGTCAGTGTCAGGCCTCGGGAACCTTGCACTTGGCTGAGAGGTGCAACAGTCGGAGTGTTCGTGGTTTCTGCAGGTGTGGGTACCTAGTGGGTACCCACGGGTTTCTCCTCCCCAGGGGGCCCCGGCAGCCAGAGGCCGTGCCGGTCGCCGCCGACTTCCCACGCTGCCACGTGCGCCCCCGTGGGTGGCAGGTCCCCCCCGGGCTCACGGGGGAGTCGGCGACAGAAGACACCCCTGAGCCTACACCTGAGCCACGCTGTTTTTTTTTTTCCTTTTAGGGTCATTTTGATGATGATGAGCTATTTCTGCATCAGCTGTCTGTAATAATCCTCTATTATTGTTGTTGTTGTTATTATTATTATTATTATTGGTATTGGTAGCGATGTTCTGCTTTATTTTCCCAAATCTTACTTAAAACGCCACAGTTTGCTACGGATGGAGGAGTGATGATCTGTAAGCACAGCGACACGTCTGCGACAGCCGTAGCCGGGCGGCGCCCTCCTCCCTGCCTCCCCTCTGCTCTTCCCGCAGCCCCCGGGGGACCTGCCCGGCGAGGGAGCGGAAGGAAGGACAGGGGACCGGGTCCTGTGGCCATCGCAGCGCCTGACCCCCGGGCCCCGGTCCGAGGTCCGCCTGCTCCCTCCTGCGGGGAGCAGCCTGGCTTCCCGGGCCCCTGTCTGGAGCCCCAGCCTGTGCTGACCCCCAGCGTGCGGGACACGGCTGACCTGCTGCCGGTGACACGGAGCCCAGGGCGGTGAGCACCCCGACCATGACCGCAGGGACGAAGGCTGCGAGAAGGAGCCCAGTTGCACTGCTTAGGAGATGCCCGGCTAGATGGGTGGGAGGCACTGTTGGTGGGGAACACTGAGCCGAGAGAAACACAGAATCCATTCTTTTCAAAACGTCCAAGGGCATTTAATGGCATGGCGCCCACCAGAGTCGAGGACCAAGGCGGAAAGCGTGACCACATGGGTGCACCGGCTCGGCCCCCCCCCCCCCCGCCAGGTCTCACCTACAAAGATGACGCATTAACCCCGTGTTCTCACACCCACGTTCCCAGGTTTCCGCCACAGAGCGGAGCCCCCGGGGGGACACGGGAGGGCAGCGGGGGCAGCTCCGGCCTGGCTCCCAGCCAAGGGCTGGCCTGACATCTGTCCAGTGCCGGCACAGTCCCCGGTCCCCGCACTTGTCTCCCGAGGCTGCCATGGCTCCAAGTGGCGCCCCCTTGGCGCCTCAAAACAACGGATTCATTCTCTCCGAGTTCCGGAGGCCAGAGGTCCTGGACCGCGGTGCCCGCGCTGCTGGCCCCTTCTGGAGGGTCGGAGGGACAGCCTGCCCCTGGCTTGCGTCTGGCCTCCGGTGGCTGCATGGCGGCGTCCTTGGCGTCCTCGGACTGGGGGACACGTCACCCCCGTGTCTGCCCCCATCCCTTCCTCTGCACTGGCGCATCTCCCGACCTCTGACCTGCCTGTTCCTCCGGGAAGACCAGTCACGCTCAAGGGCCCGCCCTGACCCAGCGTGACCTCATCTGGACTGGCTGCCCCTCCCAGGGCCCTGATCCCAAATGAGGTCTCGTTCCCGAGTACCGGGGCTAGGACCTGAAACTGTCTTTGGGGGTGCCGACAGACCCAAAGCGGCTCCCAGCTGACTTGTCAAATGAAGGTGTCGCTCCAGGGGTGGGGGCTTCCGAGGGCTGGGGGGCGGGGCGTGCCTGGTGGGTTTTGATGCACACAGCTGCCCCCCCCGGGGGGGGGGACACAGTGCCTTAGAGGCGATTTCTGCAAAGCTGCCAGCAAACCCCGAGCTCCTCCCTCCCTTCTCCTCCATGCTGGTCACACCTGGAGACCGTGGGCTGGAGGCCACTCGGGGGCACCGGTGGGGGCACTCGGAGCGGGAGGAGCCAGCTACGCCCAGGAGCCCGGGTGCCCCGGTCCCCCCCGCCGGGCTCTCTTTGAAGCCGGAGGAGAAATCTCTCGCCGCGGGGACAGGACCAGGGATGGAGGAGACCCGGGTGAGCTCTGCTCTCTGCGCTGACACCGTGTTCAAAGAGAATAGCTCGGGCGATGCCTGGCAAATAATGGATGAGCGGCCGGGCCGGGCCCGCGCGCCCGGAGACAGGCCGGGCCGGCTCTGTTCTCCACACCCCCTGCCGGGCCCTGCCGGGCCGGGGACCTTGCCGGAGACGGAGGCAGGGGCCCTGGCCCCTCGCCTTGTTTTTAACATTTAATGCCCCTCATGCTCCCTCCTGGAGATGCTCAGAACTGGCATGGCGGGTGGGCGGTGGGCTCTGTTGTCGGCCAGTGTCCGCCTCCCCCTCCGGGCCCACCCAGGAGCCGGCAGAGCCGGCCGCGAGCCAGGCACGGCTTTCTGCACGGGGACGGTGCCGGCGCTGCGCCGAGGCCCTCTCTCGCCAGCCCTTCGGTGGCTGTCTCCCCCTTGGTCCATAATCACAGCTAATGGGCTGGCCACAGAGGCATCGGGGACATGAAATGGTCTAACACTACATTGACTATAAATAGCAAAGCCATAAGTGACATTACTTTGCAGATAAGAAACAATCGCATCATTAAGCGAAGGTGTTTAGTGTATCAGTCACCCTAACTTTGATTTATCGCGAGGCATTTGTCTGTCACCAGCACGATGGAAGAGGTAATGCAACTCGAGGGTTTAAACGGGAAATTAAGATGAAGCGAGCTGCCTGTGCGGGCACAGGTGGGCTCCCGCGCCGCCCGGGGGGCTGGCCTCGGCCCAGCTTCCCGGGCCCAGAGGCTACAGACTGCCTAGGGGAGGCAGGGAAATTAGCCCCGGGGGCTGCGGGCGGGGGCGCCCAGGGCAGGGGGAGGGGACAGCCAGGGGGCTCGAGCCCAGGACGGCTTCTCCAAAGGGAATGACACACGTTCCAAATGGCCCTGGCTCCCCCTTTCATTCGACTTTACACCCCAGAAACACAGAATGGAAGCCGCGGTTGGAGCTGTTGCAACAAGCACTGTGGTTTGGAATGCCGGCTTACACACAGCCGCTGCCGCGTACGGTTCGGTTTCCATCCGGGAGACAGTTCTGGAAAACCCACGGTGAGCCGGCAGTGAGCCAGGCCCAGGGCGGAGAGGACAGATGGGGGTGACCATTTGGTGCCCAAGCTCCAGGGGCCGGGGCCCCAGTTGTTCAAACGCACCATGCGGCACGGGTAGTGGGGGAGAGGGCCACGCATGTGGACGGGGTGGGGTGGGGAGGGGTGTGTGAAGACAGCGCTGTCACCAAGGCTGGAGCACCTGGGACTCCAGGAGCGGGACGTTCTCTCTGGCCCGGGAGATCGGGAGGAGCAGGGAAGGGGGCCGTGGAAAGGCCTTTGAGGGGTGGAGAGCGTCTGGGCTGGAGGAGACAGGGCAGGGAGATGCCATGGCGTGTCCGCGGGGGCGGCCGGGATGCAGGTTCCAGTGTGCTGCTCGTCCACCAGGCCAGGAGGGGACAGCAGGGGCATGGAGTCCCTGCAGGCGCCACCCGAGTGGACCGTGGGGTCTGACCTGGGGGCCTGGGCCGTGGGCCCTGGCAGGCTGGGGGTGGGTGGGGCATGAACCGTGGGCTGGTGGCTGGGCACCGACCCAGGTAGGCTGGGGCGAGCATCCAGCTGGTGCTCAGGTGTGGAGTGGAAGGTGCCCGGGGGGGACGTGGAGCCAGACCCGAGAGTCTGGGAGCCATCGCTGGGAGGGGCCGAGGCACGAGAGAGCTGTTTTCTTAGGATGGTTACAAAACTGGACGAGCCAATAAATAGAATTCCTCTCTTCTCAGACTTGGGGTTATGAAATGTCTCCTTGGAAATGAATGAAATGCTACCCAGTTATGAAAATATCCATCTAATGATTACTCACAGTCAGTCATGAACAGTCATTAAGCCCCTACTGCGCGCTGCACTGTGCTGAGCCCAGAGGTGGGGGAGGGCTGTGGAGGTGCCTCCATCCCCCCACAGCACCCAGCCCCCTGCCTGGAAGGGCCCTGTCCCTGCCCACCCGCCCAACACACTGGACGCCGAGACGGTTCGCAGACCCTCGCAGGAGGGACCCCGCTTGTCCTCAGGACGGGTCTCTGTGGCTCGGATGTGCCGTCTACGCAGTTTCAGGTTGGGGACCACACGGCCATCTCGGCACAATGCGAGGGGCACCGTGTCCTCTGCGGTGTCTCCTGAAGGCTGGGGTGGGTCAGAGGTGGTCTCAGTGCTGCCACAGAGTCTTGTCACCACCCGCCGAAAAATCTCTGAAAATCCAAACAGCCTCCGTAAGGTCACGGGAGTTGCTGTGGAAGGGCCCCAGACCACGCTCTGGCCCTTTGCAGGCCGGGTGCCCCACGTGGGTGGGCTCGGAGCCACCGGGGCTGCATATGGACAGTGCGTGCAGGTCCCCGGCGCTGCCCTGCCGTCCCCGGGATCCTGGCCCTGTAGGTGTGTGTGGTGGGGCGGACCCAGAGCTCTGCAGGTCCAGTCGGTCCTGCTGGGGACCCAGGCTCCAGCCCCTGGCTCTGTCGTCGGGGACCGTCCAGCCCTTCACCTCTGTCCTGAGCTGCGGCTCGTGGAGGCCAGCGCGGTGGTGGACTGCAGGCGCCCAGCCTCCTCGTCTTCCGCTCCCCCACCCCCTCCCCAGGCCCAGCCTGTCCGCGACACCAGCACGCTCCCCCCCACGCCGCACGGAGGGTAAGGCTGGCCTGGAGCAGCTGGAGCTGGACATGCAGGCTGGGGTCTGCTAACAGGTAAGACAGGGGACTGGCCACCCCGTGTCCGCACCAAGGGGCCCACGGAAATAAAGGCCCCCGCGCTAGCAGGAGGACCTCCACGGGGGTCCCTTCTGCTTCGTGCAGGTGGCGCACCACCACCCTCCCTCCAGGTCACCTTTGTCGTCCCCTCAACGAGCCCCAGAGAACAATTTTCACCCCGAGCCCGAGAAAGGGGAGCGTTCCAACTTCAGCGACTGAGTGGCCCCTTCTCTGGGGGGACGTGAAGATCGGATGGAAAATTCTCTGGCCCGGAGACCGTGGTTCTCAGTCAGAGCACGGGAGGAGGGCGGGTTGGTTATTATCCCCCCTGGCTTTAGACCCACAGGCCCGCGGCTGGGCGCCGGGACTCTCTGCGGTGGCCCTGGCTGGGGGGCGGGGGCAGGGTCCGAGGTGCTGACCAGACGTCCCCGGCAGGCGGGCCAGGACGCTGGGAGACCCGAGCGACCACGGCCCGGGAAGGGCTTGGAACTGCACGTCACAGAGTGACCGCGACCCCAGGTCTCAGCACAGAGACGCCCTCTTGGAGGGCTTTCCGGGAGGCCTGGATGGAGAACGGAATGTCCGTGGGGCAGCTTCTCTGTACAAACAGGTGACGGGGCGTCCACTGGTGGGGTTCCACGCCACGGGTGACTCAAACGCATGGTTGCCTCCTGCCCGCTCCCCTCCTAATTCCACGGGCCCCAGCTCCTCTCCGCTGGAACTTACGTTTATTTGTAATCTCGCTGCTTACACTCCACTGAACAATAAAAGAACAATAAACTTAATAAAAAGCCCAAGTGATTGGAAATTGCTCTGGGAATGGCAGTCCAGTATGAAAGCCATAAATTTCCCTGCGTGCTCGCGACCATGTCAGCTAATTTTTATGAAAAGCCCATCACGGAACGTGGCGCCGAAAACCCCGCGGTCACGTGGGCGTCGGCGATCGACTTCCCCGACCACGACACGGAAAATGCATCACGGTGCGGTGTCGCGGGCCACAAATTCACCTGGAAATGTTCACTCTGTCTGGGGGCATTTCTCTCCTGACCCTGGCTTGCACCTGAACTTTGAATTAATCATTCTCTTTCTGCGCTGCTCCACAATACCCACCGGAACCATTGGTGGTGGCGGGGCGGGTGGAATCCAGGAAAAGCACCGCCAGAAATCGCATCCCACCTGACGCGCCCGGCTGGCCTGCGCAGGGGCGCGGAGGTGGACACAATCAGTCTGCGGTGCAGCGGCAGCAGCAGCAGCGACCGAGGAGCCCAAACCTCCGTCTGAAACCATCATCCTCACCGACACACTTTTAAGTAAACCACCGGGGGCCCCCTCCTCCATGCCCGTACCCCGCTGGGAGTACATGGTTACTCGGTCCCCCCCGGGATGGCCACGGAGAGAAATGGGGCTTCTCGTTACCACGGAAAACACCCCCTTTGCCTAATCATTCCTGACGGCTTCTAACCTGCTCCTCAAGTTGGCGAGCAGAAGGATAGTGGGGCCTCCAAGTGAAAAGGAAAATCGCCGTCGCGAAGAAAAACGCTCCGTGTAAACGAGCAGCGTATCGGCAACGGTGATTCATCCCCCGGCCGCGGGGAGTTTGTAAACTTTATGGCCGGGAGCAGAGGACTGGAGCCCATCTGTCCTGGCTCTGTGTGGTTATAATCATCCATAGAGAACGCGTTAACATTTATGGTCACCTGGGGAGGGAGGGGAGGACCGCCGGAAGGGGAGGGGCTCAGAGCCAACCCGAAGGACCACGGTCACAGCCACGGTTCCACAGCAGACTGGGCAGCCATCTGGGCTCCCTGGCGTCTGCCCCCGGGCCCGGCACCAGGCAGGGTCCCTGGGTTCCTCTGTAATCTCCTTTGGGTGCCCGAGGAGGAGCCCTGCTGGGTCCTCGCTGGGCAGTGGCCTGACCGGAGGGCCTGGAACCTCTGGGGGGAGGGGGAGGAATGGAGGCTCAGCGGGGAAGGATTCAGAACCAGGGTCCGCAGTGCGCAAAGCCTGCTCTCCACATGCCAGCACCTGGGTGTCCGCAGACATGCGGGCACCCAGGCCCGAGGGTGCCAGGCTGGCTCACCCGGGACTGGCTCCCCTGTGTGGGGAGGGCCCCTTGCTGAGTCACCTCCCCCAGGCACTGCCCCTGGCCCCATCCAGACCTGCAACCTCAAACCCACAAGGGGGGGGGGAGGGGGCTCTGGGCACTGAGCCAGACTCTCAGGGGACAGTTGAGAGGACGTTTGGGACGAGATCCCCTGGACCAGGGACTTTGTTCTCTCTGTTGAGGATTTGTCCCCCCACTTACCCTTCTGGGGCCAGCTGGAACGCTGCCCCCCTGGGAAGCCACCCCAGACCCTTTCAGGTGAGATGGGTCCATCAACCGTGCTGTGCAGCACCAGCACCCACCCCCCATGGCATCCGTTCCCCAGGCCCTCGCCCCCCTCCCACCTGCCCTGCAGCAGCCTGGGCCCGCGCCCCCGCCGGCAGCTGCAGGGCCCGTCTGCTCCCGCCGGCGCAGCGCCTGCTGCGGTGCTCTCCTCCAAACACGCCGGCGTGCGCCGCACGTGGAAACACAACTTACCGTCATGGTCTGTCTGTTTGTTTGTTTTGTTAAAACTAAGCTTTGGAAAATGGGAGTCTTTATTTCATCGGCAAAATGACGTGCAGCCTGCAATTTGAACAAGAAGCGTATTATGTGTAATCAGCTCAAGCACAGCCTCGGTGCTTATGTTTCCGGAGACGCGCTAACACCACCAACACAGAACCAAATCCACTTGAACACAGGCGAAAAGTTGCTACTAAACGAATCAAGTCCTGGTGCTTAGCAACACAGAACTTTTTGCCCGTTTGGAGGGTGTTTACTCCTTGGGAGGGGGCCCTCCTTCGGATTAAGCATGAGGCTACGCAGCAGCCTCTTCCTGTGAAAGTCCAGCAGTTTCAGCTCAGACGGGAGATTCTCCTCCCTGTGACGTCCCCCGAGCGGTGTCCTCGGATCCCTGCTCGAGGTGTGGCTTCTGTGACACCTGCTCGACGCGCCTCGGCGGAGGGGGGCGGGGGGAGTGCAGCTTCGACCGTTTTTGCCAAAGCCACGGGCTGCACATGGGTCGCTCTGTCCCACCAGCCCCAGATCACGTTGTTGCTGCAGACGAGACATGGACGTTGCTCTGTTGCGTCTCCCAGGCTGCCCGATTTTGTAGGTCTTCCCTTTCACCCCGGATCATCCACTTGGGTCTTCTGCACCGAAACAGGCTGGGAGCTGCTGCCGAGGCAGCGAGAGCGTGCGGGGAGATGGGCGGCTAGATTTATGGCCCGTCCCCGTGTAATTAAGACACAGCTTTTGATTTCCAGGCAATGACAATTGCATAATGGATGTTGAAAGCAAGATAAATACGGAGACGGCTCGCTGTGTGTGAGGTACACGGGGAGAAGAACCGGGAGATTTATTTTTCAAGTGATAAGGCATCATCCAACTGCAATATTCACGTTCGCGCTTGCAATTTGCCAAAGGGTCTCTCAAATCTTGTTAATTAAGGAAAGGGGGAGGGGGACACAGCTGGACGCAGCAGCAGCCTCTCTCGGGCGGTGGGATGGCAAGGGGCCGGCCGGCCGGCCGTCTCGGGGTGGCCCACCTGGAGGACGGCGGCGCTCCCACTCACTGGTCCACGCACCCAGCCCCCGTTACGGAAACTCGATTTCTCACAGACCATCAGCATACGCGGGACTTCCTTCTTTGAAAGTGCACCCTTCTCAGACTTGGATTCCTGGGGAACGGAGGAGCTGGAGTGGTTGGGGAGCCACGTGGTCCTTTTCCGGGTCGGGGGTCGTTGAGGGGGGTCGCCCGGCCTCTCGCCCGGCACTGGGCGCGTGCATTGAGCACTCGCAGGTCTTATCGTGCCCACGCTGCCTTGGCCCTGCGCCAGCCTGCACTGGCCGGGGGACAAGTCTCCTGTAACTCGAAGGGCTGCAGGAGAAGACGAACCTATTGTGTTTGCCAGCCTCTCTTTAGCTGTTGCTCTAAAACACACCATTCTCACCACTTCCAGTGCCGCAGGACAGAAAATTCAGTCATGGCGAATGGAGGTACAGGGGTTCCTGATGAGATTGCTCCCTTTCACTCTTACTGACTTTCCTTGAAGTTTCGGGGGTGACACTGGTTAATAAAATTACACAGGTTTCAGGCACACAGTTCTCCAACACACCAGCTGGGTGCTGTACCGTGTGTTTGTCACCCCGAGTCTTGTCTCTCTCCGTCACCAAGGACCCCCTTGCACCCTCTCCCGGGTCCCCACCCCCATCTCCCCTGGGTCTTCTCTGTGGTCTGTCTGTGGGCGTTTCTGTGTGTCTGCTTTTCGCTCAGTCCCCTCACCTCTCTCGCCCGCCCCCCGCCCCCGAGGCCGTGAGCCTGTTTCTGTCTTGTTTGTCAGCTCACTTCGTCCACGACCTTCCCTGGGGGGGCTCTGCTCTGCTGGACCCCACGGCCGGCCGCTGGGCGGGGACGGCAAGGACCACTCGCATCCTGCGTCTCCCACCCACTGCTTAAAAAGAAAACTCACACTCAGCGAGACGCAGCTGGAGATAAGCCCGGGCGATGTCTGCAGTGCCTCTCCGAGGTCGGAGCCGCCCCCTGTCTTACTCTGAAGGTGCGGGAAGAGGGCTCCTCTCCGAGCCGAGTGCCAGTCGAGGCAGAACCGGGCCCAGAGGGTGAGCTCGCGCTGCCTCAGAGCCGAGGAGGGGTCGGCAGATGGGCGCTCCGCCCTGTGTGCCTCTGGACCTGGGGGTACGCCGTGCAGAAGCCGGAGCGCACCTCTGCCTTGGACATGCTGGGCAGCCAGGACTGCAGCTGCCCTCCGTTCCCGCTGCCGCCTTTGCTGCGACAGTGGCTCACGAGTGTCTGGAGCGGAGCAGGCACCACCCGAGCCCTGTGGCTGAGTCCTTGGGCATGGGGTGCGGGCCGTTTTCTGGCCGTGACCGTGTGGGCCCCCACGCCCCTGCTCTGCCTCCATGCTGGTGGCAGCGTGCTGACTCTAGGGGACGTCTTGACTGGTGGAAGAAGGCAAACGTGTGGACGGTGAGAGCTGACGCCACTGGGGTAGCGCCTCCTGAGGGCCAGGCACGCTCTGGGGTGCTTGGCCGCTGCGGCCCCACGGCAGCCGTGGGGAGCGGGGCCTCGAGGGCTCCCACATGGTGGGGGGTGCAAACTGAGGCCGGGAGAAGCGTCGCAGCGTGGGGGTGTCAGCCAGGGCAGCCTGCTGTCCTAGCCGGAGCTCTTCACCACTGTGCGGCGTGGCCTCTAGAGACGGCAGGGCCTGCCCCCCCCCCTCCACGGGCCACCGCCCGAGCACTGATGAGGGACGAGAACGTGGACAGTGTGGGCGACTCGGTCATCGAGGAGCCCGGTCCACACGTCCACGTGAAGTGGCGAGGCAGAGGACTCATGCGCAGCTGGAAACAAGGCAGCCGACGTCAGGGCCCCACGCCGGGGGCCCGGCACCAGGAAAACACACCTGTGTTGTCTCAGTCCAGCCTTCAGAATCTGGAGTCTCATTAAGAAGAAAACTGGGTCTCCCCCTCGAAAAAAAGTTGAATGCCAAATAGTGGTTTTTCTAGAACGTTCTCTTGTCCTCTGTTTGGTAGGAGAATAGCAGCTCTCCAGGAAAACATAGGAAAGGGATTTCTTAGGGGGTGGGACAGGGAAGCCGACGGAAGTAGCATTGAGGTTTTACAGAATTTTGATTTTCTGAATGTTCAGAGCCATTTACTTTGGTTACTTTTATGTTGTGAATCTTTTTTTTTGTTGTTTTTCCTGAAGTTACTGTTTGCTGGGGTTTTTGTTTGTTTGTTTGTTTGTTTCTTAGTTGCTTAATTTTGCTGGTGACATTTATTTGCTCCCTACCACAGGTCTTTGCCTGGGGTCTGAAACTTCTCCAGGAGGTCACGGGTCCGGTAGTCGGGCAAGTCCACTTTGTGTCGGAGCATTGTTCCGGAACCCTCCTCCCCTGCTGCAGGTTCCCGGGGATAGTCTGGGGAAAGGTGTGTGCAGGACAACTTCCTGAGTCCCCACGTGGCCACACGCGTGGCTCCCACCCGCACTGGAGCCAGTTACGTGGCCGTAAATAATCACCTCTCAGAATATTGAAGGCACCAGCCCATTGTTACCGCCTTCCGCTCTTGCTGTTAGGAACCCCAATGCTTCTAGCTTTTGTGTGTGTGTGTGCGTGTGACCAATTTCCTCCTCACCCTTGCAGGAACATTTTAGAATCCTCCTTTTATCCCTGGTTCCTGAAGAGTCACAATGCGCCTTAGCGTCGGATTGTTTACCTCCGTCAGACTGTGCGTTTGGTGGACTGGAATCCAGAGGCCGGTGGCCTTCAGTTCTACAGACATTAAAGGAATAGTTCATCTTCGTAAGCTCTTCATTTGCTGTGGTTTCTCTTTGTGGCCCCACTATTTAAATACTAGCCCCCCCCCCCATTAATCCGCCAAATCTTCTTACTTTTTCTCTCCTATTCTCCGTCTCTTCAATGTGTTGTCCTACTTTCTTGGAGGTGTCCTTCATTTTGTCTCCTCAATCTTCTATTGCATGAAAATAACGTTTAGTTTCCCATATTTTTAGTTTCCAAGGACTTTTGTTTGTTTCCCGAATGCCCCTTTAAAAAAGTTAGTCTGCCCTCCTTGGTTCGTGGATGCAGAAGGCCCCCCATCCCTGAGAGTGTTAGCTGGATACTTACCTGACGTTTCACTGGCTCACTTACGTCCTGTTTCTTACGGGTGGTGTCACCCTTTATTTACTGTGACTCCATCTTTCAAATTGGTGCTTTCCCTCGGCACATGGGGCCTCCGGCCGTGTGGGGTGAGGCTCCTGGGGTGGGGGAGCTGCCCTACCCAGGGGGGCCAGCAGGCTGGCGTCCTCCCCAGAACCTCCCAGACCCCCATCGGGAGGTGACGTGCCCCAGGAGCTGAGAGGAGACACAGACCGGGCATCGGAGGGTCACCCCCCGACTCTCCCTCCATTCTCAACCTTCAGTAAGGTGGGCCCCCTGTGTCCCCAAGTCCAGAGAGGCTGCCCCACATGCCTCAGTCCTCGGTTCTTCTCTCCCCCAGGGTTCGCCGCAGAGCCGGCTGGGTCTCCCGCCGCAGGTGCTCCGGGGGTTCACCGCCCCTCCCTGGCCCTAAGGATGCCGGCCATCTCGCCGCTCCAGGCTCCAGGGGACCGCTTGCTCTGAGCCCCCCTTCCCCTGGGGCCTGGAGCTCGGCCCCTCCCTGCCCTGTGACCCCTGCGGGCTCTCTCTCCGATCCCACACTCCCAGGGCCCCCACCCCCAGCCCGAGGCTGCCGGGCAGAGCCAGCTCTGCTGAAGATTCAGAGGAAGCAAAGAGAGGTGGCCGTCCCCACAGCCCGGAGCACAATTCCACACGGGCCTGTGGCCCTCACTGCCCTGAAGTCCACCTGCACCCCACCCCCCACAGCGGCAGTCGGGCCGCCCTCAGGCCCCAAGCACCCCCTAATGTTGGCCTCCCCTGCTATCACGCAGCCCCTTGGGTGAGCCCCCTTCCATGGGCCACGTGTCCCCCAGAGCTGGGGGTGCCGCCCCCTTCCCATCGCTGGTGGGGGCGGGGGGCAGATAAGCTCTGTCTGTTTCACTCGCCTCCCCAGCCTCCCTCTTCTCCACCCACCAGCCCAACGAGGCCCCTCTCCCACCAGCAAGACCGTCCATCCCCAAAACGACGTTTGCCATCCCCCTTCCCCGCCACTGCCCCCCCCCCCCCCCCCCCCGCCACCAGGAGCCGGGCAGGTGGTGTCCACTCCAGGCAGGAATCGTCGTTTCTCTTACCGCTTTCACTCCACACCCGGAGGGAAACGGTTCCAGACATGCAGGTGACGGCGTCCACCGGCGCACGCGGGGCCTTCAGGGACGGCTGGTCCTTCTCCAGAGCAGTCGCAGCCCCGCGTTGCGCCCACAGCAGTGGGTGGGCGCCCAGGCCCTTCGCCGGCCTTCTCGGCCACGCCTGCTCACCGGTCCCCGTCTGAAGCGGAGTGGGCCCCAGAGAAGCTGCACGAAGAGGAGGCTTCCACTAGGGCAGCTTTGCTTCCCTCTACAAGGGCACAGCGGGACGCCGTGTCTCCTGGCCTGGCGCCCACGGCCAGCACCAGGAGACGGCCTGGGAAAGGTGCCACGCGGCCAGGGAGGCAGGGTGTGCGTCTCTCCACCAGCTCTGTGGGAAGGCCGGGCTACTGCAGGCCTGGGGCAGGCCTTCAAGAGTCTTTTTTTCCTTTTTTCATTGATTTTGGAGAGAGGGGAAGGGGAGAGATTCTTATATGTGCCCTGACTGGGGCTCGAACCCACAGCCTTGGTGTATTGGGATGAGGCTCTAACAACTGAGCTCCCTGGCCGGGGCCAGACCTCGCCATGCTTGTTTGTGCAAACCTCCTTCCTTTGCAGACAGCTTCCCCAGCCGGCCTGGCGCTGTCTCTGGCCAGGTCAGGACACGGCTCCCCGACATGCACACACAAGGGGGGCCGGCCCGGCACCAGGCTCTGCTCACCAGGCATCTCATTCCGGCCTTTGGCCGCCGATCGGACGTGCGCCAGCGGGAACTCAGGCGGGAGGGCTGGCCCGTGGAGGGCCGGACGGACGGTCAGCGAGGACCCTGGAACTCGGGGACGGCGCGGGATTCATGCCGTGCCGGTCTCTGAGCCTCCTCCCCCCGGGGACTGCCTGGTTCCCAGCCTCCAATAACACAGTCGGGCCGGGCCGGGCCGGGAGGGCTCCTAACGGCCCTTCGTGTGTCTGTTTGCACTCACACCTGGCGACGCTCGTGGCATGGCCTTACTGGTGCTCGTCGTGGAAGGACAGGCGTTAACACACAGAAGGCGGCCCCCGGGAGAGTGGTCACAGGACGGGAAATCCAATCCCACCCCGTGGGAAGGAGGCGCCCCCCTGACTCGCTCACCACACTCGGGCTCTCCCCCTCCTCACACGAGTCTCCACTTACCAATCGTATTTATTTATTTGTTTGTTTAAGCTCCTCTGTGTCCTGCCGCCCAATGGCCGGCACACGGTCACGGTGGCTGTGGGAAGCAGTGAATTCATCGGAAGCACACGAATTATAACCCACGTCCTTCTCTTCATCTGCTAACGAGTGGGGCAGAAAACACGCGTGTTCGTGCTTCTGACAGCGTGCTGGGTGTAAGGAGGCTGTGGCCCCGGACGAGGCTTTGCGTCGGCAGAAGCCGATCAGTGCTTTCAAGGTTTTCCCATCCAGGACGCTTCTGGTCTTGTTGCTTGAAATTGTTTGAAGCAAGAAGTACCCGCGGTTACGGAATTTGAGCGTCTTTTTTTTTCTTTTCTATTTTTTCATGTGCGCCCGGTTCTCTCGATTAATACTAAAGGGCCTTTACTAAGCTTAAGCTTTTATTGACGAGGCTTCCCGTCGAGTTAGTTGCAGGATGCACGTTCTGTTTCAACGGACTTTGAAACGAAAACAAATCTATACTCACTACCAATTAAACGTTAAATCTCTCTCCCCGCGAAGGGTTTCTAAGGAGAAGGGAGCCGGATAAAGCTGAGGCAGAAGAAAGGTGCTCTTTGATGAGAAGGAAGAAGAAAGTAGAAATAAAAAAACAAAAACTCCAGGGCCGGGAGACTTTGAAGAGCCGGTGTGTGGGCAACATCAATCGTGGGGTCGGCCCCCACGTTCCAGTGGCCGTAGACAGCCCATTTCCCCTGGAAACAAGCGGGATTTGGACCCATCCGCGGGAGGTGGCGGGAACTCAGCCGCAGTCCCAGGCAGTATTAGCGGTTCCGGCCGTTGAGAGTCCCGGTCGGACGGAGCTGCGTCCAGAGGCCGAACGAGTCGGACACAAATCCGCCCCGTGTTCTCAGCGGAACTGCGGAAAGCCCCGCAGTGACTTACTTCCTTACGAGCCCCAGAACGCAGTCGGAAAACGCAGCCCTGGACTCCAGCTGGTAGTCCCGTTTCGGTGACGGAGGAGTTCCTAGCATCCATATCAACGCATTGATTCCTGGGATGGCCACTCGAGTCTTCTCTCTGCCCCTCGGTCTTGCTTTCCAGGCTCTTCTTCACTCACTGACCCGAGTCCAGCGCGAGGGCAACACGCCGCCAGGGTGCAGAGGGGCCTGGGCGGGGGGTGGGGTGCTGCAGGGGCAGGGTTTGTTTTCCTGCGAAAGGCACGGGCAACAGTTGGGGGACAGAGGGGAAGGCGTTTATTTCTCCAGCAGTTCGTCCTTCTCGGGTCAAGCCCGGCTGCGTCTGCGCGGTCACCCTCCAGCTCCTCCAGGGCAGCCCGCGGAAGCGGAGGGGCTCAGCGCCGGCCGGTGGGAGGCGCTGCCGGCGCCGGTGACCCCTGGTGGTGGTGGCGTGGGCAGGTGGGTGGGGTGGGGAGGGAGGCGGGGCTGATAGCCGGGGTCCAGGTGCGCAGAGAGGGGAGCGGGCGCACTGGCTGAGCGCAGGAGCACCACGAACAGGCCCCAGACCCCGGGCTGGCTGGCGGCCTTGCCTCGGCATCAGGCAGCCCCTCTCCCTGCCGACAAGAAAATAAATGGCCACACAAGCGGGGCTCTGCCAGCCCGAAGGCCGCCCATGCCAGCAGACGCCGTAATGATGATTAATTTGTGCCGGCGACATTCCCTTGAGTGACAAGTGCACTCAGAGACGAACGCGGCGAGGACAAACACGGGACCACACGCAGAGCCGCAGACACTGCACCAGAGCCGGGGACCCCGAGTCCTCGGACACGGGCGGCGTCCTGCTTCCACGGAACCAGGGGAGCCTGGGGCCTGCAGGCGGGGCTGCGGCCGTGGGCGGGGCCTCGTGCCGCCTTTCCCCGGATCAGTGCGCGGAGGGACCGAAACAGGCGCCGCGGTGGGGCGAGCATCCAGCGCCTCCCCAAGGGAGCCAGAGCAACTCCCACCGGGCAAAGGGCGCCAGGACAGAGGGACTCCCTCCGGACTGCGCCTCGGGGCGCAGACCCGCCGTGGTCTCGGGGGATGCAGAGTCGAACGGGCCCCGGAAAACGCAGCAACCGAGATTCGTCCCCCTTTCCTGCCACATTTAAAGCCAAAACAGGTGCAGAAAACCCACAGTGAGTCAAATGCCACCGTGTCTCCGGGAGACAGGGCCAGCATTCCCAGCGTCCCCCCACGGCCTCCGGGTGCAGCGTTCTTGTTAATTTTTAATTCTTGGGTAGTTTTGTTCATTTCTGATTAACTCGCATTCACTTTGATGTTAAAGCCACATAAAAATATTTTGTATTGATTATTGAGCTTTTGGGCATGCCCTCACATTTCGTGCCCAAAGTGAGTGCCTCACGCTCCTGACCCTAGTCCAGGCCTGGCCGGGAATATCACTAGGAATGTTCTAGAACAGCCACGGACACTCTGCCAGCAGGCCCCTGGATCGGGGTCACCTCAGAGCGCCGCTGAGCGCCCATGGTGTTTGTTCGTCATCCCAGCACGCGCTGTGGAGGAGCAGCCAGTTCGACTCGCCAAAGTGTGGGTCTCATTTTGGCCCCTCGACTAGGAAAGGCTTTGGGGTTCTACTCTGAGGTAAGCCACAGGCAGGGGGTCCCGACCACACGGCTGACCTGGGGCCAGCAAGCCAGCCCTCTGCCCACCCGCCGCCTGCTGGCCGCACCCCTGCAGCAGGAGGGGAGACGCCGGGTGGTCCAGGACCTTAGGTGGGTGCTTGGGCGTGCTGGCAAAGGAGAGGACGGCGTCCCCGGCCCTCTCGGCCCCCGCGCAGGACGGAGGCCCACAGGCAGGGCGGTCGTGGCTGAGGTGTCTCCCCCGTGGGGAGAAGGGATGCTGTGGAGAAGCCACGGGAAGCCCCCGGGGGCTCCGCTGAAAAGTGAGGCCCCCCCTCGTGAGCAGTGGGCGCTTAGCAAAGGGCGGCCCGGCCCGGCCTGGCGCGTTGCCCTGCGGGGGGCCGGCCCTCTTTCACCTTCCCGCCTCCGAGGACGTGGCGGGGTCTGGGGCCGGGCTCTCGGCTCGCCGGGCAGTGCGGTGGCTGCTTCTTCACGCAAAACCCGCCTTCTCTGGTCCTGTGTCATTGTTTTTACGGCCTGTCCTTGGGGGGTCTTGACCAATGGATGTAGTCCCACCGTCTATTTCCTCCTTTTGCCTGTTCTTGGTCATATTCCCAAACTGTGCAGGGCTGCTAACGACGGCAGGCTCGCCCTCCCGTGGACGGGGCCCAGGCAGCCTCTTGGTCAGCTTTTTGAGGCCTCGGGGCCGCAGGATGGTCCCAGCCTCGCAGACAAACCAGCGTCTGGACTCGGCTTCTGCCCCGGGGACCGGGAGCTTCCCCTTCCTCCGGAAGGGGGTGGGCAGCCTGCAGGTGGGCAAGGACACAGGCCATCTGTCCTCATACTCGGTCCGTCCAGCCACCGAGGCCGAGATGCCGAGGCCCTTCTGTCTGTCTGTCCACTTGCAGCCGTGGCTGAGGGTCCCTTGCAGCGTTAGCAGCCCAGGATGCTACCCGGCTCCAGCACGGCATCTCCCGGGGAGTCCCGGGGGGCCTCCTGGCCAGGACCGGGCTGGAGCCCTGTGCAGGGATGGTCACAGTGACCACGGGCTGCTCCAGGGTCCCCAAGGGGCCCCCTCCGGGGTCCTGATTCCTGCCCGATCCGAACGCAGACAACCCGGCTCAGCCACAGTTCCAGATCCGATCTGTGTGATTCGATTAAATTACAGTTTGCATTTTCATGCAAATGAAGATAAGTTCTCCCGGCACGTGAGTTGTGCGGTGAATAAATGCTGCAGCTTCCGGCCAGTGCGGAACGTGTTAACCGGGGCTGCTGGCGCCGGTTTCCCAGCCGCTCTGCCGGCTGGAGCCCGCAATTCCCACCGACTCAGTCACTCACGGACCAGGTCGTCTCCTGCCTCCCCTGCATTTCCCTCCCAGTGCCGTACGGAGCGGCCCCTCTCCACCTCCCAATTACGTGGTATTAATTTATTTCCCCGTGTCTGTCTCCCCGTGCTTGGTGGGGGCACGCTCACTTAAAATATATATAAATATATTTTTCCCCTGGCTGGAGGCTTTCGTGAAACAAGGCTAACACTCGGCACTTGGGATTTAAGCTGCCGCCCCTCGAAAACTTTGGGTGTGTTACTGCACGAGTATGGGGGGGGCGGGGAGAGGGGGGAGTTGGCAGCTGGCAGCGAGCGCGCAAACAGGAAACCTGATTCTCCGTGCGGGTGCAAAATTAGTCAAAGAATTTGAAGTTGTCTTGTGTGCGGAGATTCCATTGTTTCCAGAGAATAATTCCATCTATTTTAGCATGCTGAAGTGCAGCCCCATCGGCCGGGGCTCTTCCTCCGATTGTGAGCGCCGCTGACTGAAGGTGTGGCTGTTGGGGCGGTGGGACCCGCTCTTTGTCTGGCGGCCCCCGGGCGCGGGCGTCCCCGCCCGGCCTCCCTCCCGGTCCTGCCGCCTCGGCGCCTGCTGACAGACTTACAGCGCTTCCTCGTGCGGATGGTAACAGATGTTTATGTGAATAACAGACTTTTTTATGAAGGCACACACTTTATAGCCAAATACTAATTAAAAATAATTGCATGTAAGCATTTTTGTTTATTCCCTGTTGTGCGTCCTTAATCATTTGAAATCACCTGCAGTTGAAAATTGAGACAAAGATTTGATGCTGCAATTATAAGAGGCCATCTGACGATGGAGGAGGTAGAGACGGCAACATATTTGAGGGGGAAAAAAAACCCTAGAGCAGAATGCCAGGTCATCCTGAAGTCTCTTGAACGCTGGGTCAAAATACTAATACGTTACTTTGTTAAACTAATGGGATTTTAGAGCATCCTTCAGCCACCAAACCAACTTCCCCCGAATAGTATCCTCTACCTGACACATTTCCCGCACTAACAAGCTCATTCCAAGTGGGTTTTAATTAGAGGCGTAACAGATGGTTCCCCGTCAATATGGACGGGGTGACTCCTGGCCTTTTTAAATGTCTCCCTTTCAAACACAAGAAATCGCAGGTGACGGCCGGACTCGCGCGGCGTCCACGTTAGGGTCTGCTAGTATGTGTTCCATGAAGACAAAGGCCGAGGTGCCAGGAATGTGACTCAGACGGCCGAACGCCGCGGAAAGAAAACAGGGTTAAAAATGACTTTCCTGTTTGGAAGCGAGCCGGGGCCCGGCCGGGGGCGGCCACGTGCAGCCCCCCGGTGACTCACGGCAGCTTGCCTGTCCGGGCTTTGTGTTTCGAGCACCGCCTGTCACCGCGTTGTGAAGAATGAACAGGACACGGCTGCGTGCTCTTGAACTCCGGCCCCCGCCCTCGCCCCGCTGTGACATTTAGCAGCAGCATTTCGGCGGAAAGTAAAAGGGATGGCTCTAAGAGCCACCCGTGCCTCTCTGCTCGAGCGTTCTAACACTTCGGGGACCCACAAAGAAGGAGGGAGCAGAGAAACGGGGTGATGAGTTCCACTCCAAGACTTTTCATTTGAAATGAACCAGGCTTGACATTTGAGTGACAGGTGGGCTGAGGCATTTGCTGGATCCCGCATAGAAGAAGGCTTGTGTTTTTAGGTGGGTTTACTCATTAAAAAGAAAAAGCGTTTCCCTTTGGTGCAGAGAAAAAGTCTGATTTAAAACGAGCAAACTCCAACACGTAGAAGTAAGAGACACTTAGAAATAGATGCATTAGAAACCGTCCTTGCATCGACTGTCCTTTGAGACGAGATTTTCATGTGTGTGCGTGTGGGGGGGGTGCCAGGAGCTGAGAGCCCCCTCCCCCGCCCCCTCCCGGAGCCCTGATGCGTGCTGCCGGCTTTGAGGGAGGGTTTTGAGAACGAGGCGCCGGTGCCCCGGAGCAGGCTTCTCACCCGGTCGGCAGAGGGCTGCTCAAGGAGGAGCCAGAGACTGCCCGAGGGGGGGGGGGGGGTCGGGCGGCAGGAGGCGCCTCTGAAGTTTCGGCCGAACCGGTGGAGGACCGGCCCCAGCGTCCCGCCGGCTCCGCCCACGTCGCTCTGCCCGTTTTCCCAGCGGCCCCCTCCACCCCGCGCCGCGGAGGCGCGTTTCGGGGTCTGCCGCTGCCTGGAAATAAGGCCACTCCAGGTGTAAAATATTCCACCCGCGTCCCCTGGGGCGAGCGGCTGACACGCGGCAGCTTTCTGCGGCAGCAGAGCCACCGGGCCGACAGACAGCCGCGTGGAGAGCCGCGCGGCGGCAGCCCCGCGCGCGGCAGCCAGAAATAGCAGGCGTTCCAGCGGTGGGGCTCTAATTTCATTAAGAATTTTTCTGACAGCCTGACACCCCAGAGCCGTGTTCCAGTTGCCTCCCATCACTGCTGTCGGGGCGGGAGCCGGGGGCGGGGACGGATCTCCCGGCTGGACGGGGAGGGGGACTCCGCTTTCAAAGGGAAGGAGCCCCCGCCGGCGTGCGTCAGCTCGTCCCCCGTGGAGGCGCACCCACGGGCGTCCGCGGGGACGTCTCGCCGGCTGCGTGCCAGGGCCGGGAGCGCCCCACGGGGGAGGTGGGCGCTGCGGGGTGGGCTGCGCGGAGTCTGGCTGCGTGTGTCACCGGAGTGGCATGTCGACTGAGATTTATAGGGAGGCAGGGACGTGTCACTCCGTGTGACTTCAGAATGGAAATAACCGAGGCTTCCGGGCAACGGAGGCGACGGAGGAGGGCCCGCCGTCAACAGGCCGGGTGAGCGACAGGCGTGCTGGCAGCGCCGGCCCGCCGCTGGGCCGGGTGCCGCGTCCTCACGGTGATGAGGCTGCCGACATCCACCTGCTTCCAGATCGCCCCCACCCCGCTGCTGACACAGGCCGCAGCACCGGCACGCCGGACGGTTAACGACCAGTCCTTACCACCGAGACAGGCGGCCCTGGCCCGGCGACCGGGTGGAGGGGGGGCGGCCAGCCCAGCAGCCCGAGCTGCTCCTCGCTCTAGGGAGCCCGGAACGGCAGCGCCCCCAGGACCCCCGCTCGTCAAGGCCCCTCGGGCTCGGGGCTGTCACCCTGCATGCGTAGCTGCTCCGCGAGGACTGTGCTGACAGCTAATAGATGCCGTGGCCTTCCTTGTCATCACCGCGGAGATGAAAGCCAGCCACACGCCTGACAAGGCGAGCGGCCTGGTGACCGGAGAGCGCTGCTGCCACGGAATGCAGGGGGCGCCGGTGGTCCCAGCGCCACCACGGCCTGGTTCGCCCAGGAACGCCATGTGTGTGTGGCTGCCCAGCACGGCTCTGTCTCCGCCCCTCCCCCAGGCCTAAAGCCAGACGTGAGGTCCTGGGTGTCCCAGGTGCCTTCCAGGCGCCTCCCAGGTGCACCGGCACTGACTGTGCGTGAGCTGGAGAGAGAAAGGCCCGTTTCTTCTCTGTCTGAGGGGAGGCGCCGGGTCCCGTGGCACCGGGCACAGGCTCTGTCTCCCTCTGTCCCGGCTGCCCCCACCAGTTACCGCAGACCAGGGGGCTTAAACAGGAGGGCTCGCAACTCCCGGTTCTGGGGGCCGGAGTCCAAGATCAGGGTGCCGGCAGACGGGGCGTCTGGCGGGGCCCTCCTCTGGCTTGCAGGGGGTCGCCGTCTCACTGTGTCTCCTCGTGGTGGACACTCACACACACAGAGGACAGTGTGCTCGCCTGTCCCCTCCTGCAAGGACACTAGTTCCCCTCCATGGGGCCCCACCTCAGGGCCTCCTCTCCTCCCAGGGGTGACCCTTCGTAACACGGTCTCCCCAGCGAGGGCTTTGGACCACGCTGACACCACACACGCTTCGCCTTGGGGGCACTCAAGTGTGCTCCGGCACACAGACCTGCGCCTGCGTGCAACACACCCAGAAACAGAGGGGTGGGGGTCGGCCCGTTCCAGGTTTCCTGGACACTCGTTCATTCACTGCTTCCTGCCAGGAAGGGCCGCCTCCCCGCGGAGCCTGGGGCAGGGCCGGGGGGTCTCGGGAAGCTGCCCGAGCGAAGCCCCCGTTCATCTGCAGCCAGCCCATCCAAGAGAGGGGCTGCCTCGCTTCAATTAACTTCGAATTAATTCTTGCTGGTTTCCTTTCCAAAAACATCCAGGTTTTAATTGTCTCACCTAATTACTGGACCGCGACCCAGATTTCAGCCCTGACACAGGTCCTAGGCAACCGTGGGCCTTCTCGGATCCCACGCGCGGGTCGTCTCAAGACCTGGGCAGGCCCTCCTCTCTCTGCTCCTTGTTTACATGTCTGACCTTGCGGCCTCCCGGGCGGAGTGAAACTTCCCCGAGTAAACACGCGTGCTGTAAAGGCCTGTGTCTTCGCAGTTCAAGTGGAACGGGCCGTGGTTCCCTTCAGAGCAAGACGACCAGATCTGGTCTGGCGTCTGATCGGACCAGAAAAATCTGCACTCGGATCTGCAACCTGCTCATCCGCCTGGATGGTGCAGGGGGCTGCAGGGATGGACCCGCAGATTCTGCGGGTGCTCATTGCTGTGCTCATTTCCTGGCCGCGTGTTCGCATGCAGACATGAGCCTGCACCGATTTGGCGCGGCGGGCACCCCGAGGCTCCAGCCTGGCAGACGGGGGTTGGATCGCAATGGAGCCGCGCAGCGCCCGGAGCTCTGGGGCCCAGCGGAGGCTCCACGCCCCCAGCGAGCATCCGTCTTCCGGGCTCCGGGGTGACAGGCGGGCTTTGTGCGGCGCTCTGGCCCGAGCACACGCAAGAGGTGGTTTGGAAGAACGCTTCGGGCTGATAGCCAGTTCCCCTTAACGGTCCGCAGACAGTCCGTAGACCCTGGAAGGCAGGCCATCTTTAAATCACTGTATTTTGTTTTACTGTGAGTCCAGGGGAACTGGCGTGGGCGGGGAGGGGAGCAGCACACTCCGGGCTGGCGGGGCCCCCGGCGGGAGGCGGGAGGCGGGAGGCGGAGGCAGGTGCTCCAGGCGGGCTGCCTAAACCCGGGGATCAATTTCCCATCTCTCTTTTTTTTTTCACGAGGACATTGCAAAGCTTTCTCGGCCTTCGCCTTTTCCACTCTGCAAAAGGAAAACCCTCATCCAGCGGGAGGGAAGGCGAAATGAGTGCTCTCCAGAGCTGGAGAGGTTCCCGAGGGCCCACGACGGCGGGGCTGCCCGGGCCGGAACGTGCACGCTCTCTCTGCCCGCACACACGGCAGCGCTGACACCCCGAGAATGCGGCTTTGGGGATGGGGCCGGGGCTGTTCTTGCTTTATCCAACTGTGCTGGGTAAGGGGGCAGAGGCGTGCTTGTGATTAAAATCAGAATATCTGAAAGAAAAACAAAACCGGGGGCAAAGGAAGATGTCCGAAAAGGAGGGTGCTCCCCCCAGCCCCTCGCACCCCTGCTGCGGCTCTCCGAGTCTGGGGTGTGCCCGGGATGCCTTGGAGGACGGCTCAGCACCCGGAGTGCACGGTCCCTGCAGCTGTGACCCATTCACACGCGTTCTGGACGGACTCCCACCCCCAGCCCCCGTGAACGGGTTTGCGGAGTGGTCTGGACCACGAACACAGCCTGGCTGGGCTTCCGCACTGGGATCCCTCGCGGCGGAAAAATGAACTCAGGAGAAGGGGACCCGCCAGGCGGGCTCGCGGATGTCCACGGAAACATGTCACTCAGCGGCTTTCGGCGCTGTATGGCTTCCTTGCAAACATCCTCGCCTTGAACTTGGCAAAGCAAACACTTCTGATGTTCCCAGAGTCTTAGGTAAATGAATAAGAGTGGGCCAAAGATCGAGCGTGTGTATTGTAATTTTTCGTCATTCCCAGACACACTCAGAACAAAGGGCAGGATCCCCACCTGGCCCCTGGAGCCCTGTGGGACCCTAGCTCCCTCTGCCTCTGCTTCATGGACTTCCTCTGGGTGTGTGTGGTGGGGGGTAGGGGCGCCCTCCCTGCCCTGCCCTGCCCTGCCCTGCACCCTCCCCTCCGGTGCGGTGCTGCCAGCCTCCTGCCCGCTCGGCCTCATGGGTGTCAGGTCACCTTTTAGGCTTCAGGTGCAGTGAGTGGGCCAGGTGAGGTCGCAGCCCCGGGGCTCCTCCTTCTGCCCTGCTGGCCGCCCTCCTAACAGCTTGGGCCCCCCGGCTGCCCTCCGTGGGCCCTGAGCTCCACGGGGAGGGGGCGGGCTCTGATGGCGGTCCTGTTCAGAGTCCTGCCAGGGGCCAGAAGTCAGGGAGCGGTTGTTGACAGGAGGGGGGAGCCACCCCGCACAGCCCGGCCAGCGCAGGCTCCACCGTTGTGCCTGCAGCCCGCTTGAATCAAATATTTAAAAGAAAACTTTTTCTGAGAAGTTCTGTTCATCCAGAGAACAATTTTTAAGAGCCTTGAATGCCCCGGGGTGCGGGGCGTTCCCACAGGGCAGGTGCCGCCCTCCTCCCTGTTTTGCAGTTGGGGAACCCGGGCCCCCCCGAGATGGCACAAGCTCCACGGAAGGCCGCCTGGCCGGGGCGGGCCAGGGCGGAGTGCAAGGCTGGCGGTGGCAGGCTCTGCCTCTTCCCAGGAAGGACAGCGAGGTCGGAAGCCTTGAGAGAAGGTGCCAGAAGCCAGCCGGGGGGGCGAGCCCGCTGTCCTGGACCCCGCTTTTGCGTGCAGTCCGTAACGATCTCGGGCTCCAGGGGCCTGGTCCCCGCGAGCCTCCGGCTGGGAGGGCGCGTGCAGACTCGGAGGAGCCGGCACCGTGGCAACAGCAGTGACGGCTGACAAGACAGCCTGACACGGGTGGGGACGAGTCCCAGAGGCAGTCTCGGGACCGTGTGCCCGGCAGTCCCAGAACAGGTGAGTCCTGCATTGTTAGGGAACGCGGCGGCGATCCGAGAGCCTCTCACAGAGGCTGAAAAAAGGGCTGGTTTAAATCCGTGGCTTCCCTGTTAAAGGCACAAGCACGAGTCGTGGTGCAGCAAAGGCTCGTCTCCGAGGCCGGCAGCGGGGACGGGGACGGCACAGCGGGCCCTGCTGACGTGCCAGAAGGAACTGCCCACCTCGGCGCTGTACCCGCCACGCGGCCCCGTGTCACCTGCCTGTCCTCGTGCAAGGGACTGATGGCATGTCACACACGTGTCCTTTGCTGAAGTGTCACTCGCTCATTCTCTGTGCCTTTCCTTGCTCAGCCGTCCCGTCTCCAAGTCCTGTGGATGCCCTTGACCTCCATCCTGCTCTCGAATGTGCGTTTAGCCTTTTTTTTTTTACCAAGTTTTTAAAAAGATTTTATTTATTTATTTTTAGAGAGGGGAAGGGAGAGAGAAAGAGAGAGAGAGAAACATCCATGTGTGGTTGCCTCTCATGTGGCCCCCACTGGGGATGTGGCCTGCAACCCAGGCATGTGCCCTGACTGGGAATCGAACCTGCGATGCTCTGCTTCGCAGCCCGTGCTCAATCCACTGAGCCACACCAGCCAGGGCTAGTTTTAGCCTTGTTAATGAAAAAGTAAATAAATGACACTGGACTCATGTGCAGGGCACCAAGAGGACCTCAGAATCCAGGGTCTGACCCGGGAGCGCCCAAGGAGGGAGTCTTGAGAGGAGTTCCCAGGCCGCCACTGTTCTCTTAGAGACTGGGAGAAGGTTTCCTTTCTATGCTTCTTAAAGACGGGCAGGACCTACGACAGGTGTTAGCTCCCAACGCTGCTGTGCTCCGTCTTCGCCCACTGCACTCGCTCCGCACGCCGGGACGCACCCGCTGTTGCAGCTTCTCCTGCTCATGGGGGGGGGGCAGTGCCAGGAGCTGGGCAAGTCCCCTCGGCCACAGGTGTCGTCAGGGAGAGACAGCAGGGACCACAGCCAATTCATGCCCGTGTTTACAAGGCCCGACAACACCTCCAAAGACCTCAAGTGGCCCTGTCACTCTTGGGGTGCGGAAGGAAGTGCTGGGTGCCCAGAGGGTGGTGGCGGACACAGTCCTTACTGGGACCCCCGGCCCGACTCCTCCGCACCCCTGGGTCCTCCGTTCCTCACCGGCCTTGAACCCATTCTTGGGTGAACTGACACACCTCGGCCTCACACTCCGGGGGAAGGAGTCCATGTGAATCCTCTCTTTGGTGCATGCTACCTGTTCAAAGCCATAAACACTCGAGTGTCACATGCGTTTCCTACACTGATGAGAAATCTGAGTGGTAAGAGAGCGTGGCTCCCCTCTGCCAGGGTCCTGCGGGTGGGGCTCGTCTCTGCAGCACCCACGCCCTTCCTCTGCCTCCTCTGGGGTCGCTGCAGCCTGCGGAAGCCAGCGCCAGCCTGGCTGCAGGAGGGGGAGGGGACCCCGTCCACGCGGGGGCCACGCCCTGGGTTTGGAGGCAGGCGCCCGACCGATGTGGCTTCCCCCTGAGGGGCTCGTGGAATGTTTGCGAGGGGGCTCTGGACCGCGGCCAGGGCGCCGAGAGGAGGCGAGGCCCAGGTTCTTGGAGTGATTCTGCCGTGAGGAGGTGAGCCAGACGGGGTGAGGGGTGGACCGGCAGAGAGCGCAGGGCTGGGGGTGACCAACGGCCGAGCCAGACCACTGGGTGGACCGGGCCGCCCCGGGAGCCCAGTGCACGGCCCGCTGGGTACCTGCGCCCGGGCGCTGTCCTCTGAGCCGGGTGGAGCAGAGCTGGGCTCCTGTGTGTACAGCCCAGGGTCCGGCCCGAGGGGTGCATACATCCGCTCGTTTTCCTTGCTGGCCCCCAGGGAGCAGCTCCCAGACGCCCCCCCCCCCCAGCGGTTTCGGGAGGGGGCTGCGTGGGCTTCTCTCGGTGGGTTCTCCTCGCAGTCCGGTCTGGTTGGCAGAGACCCCCCAAGTTGTGATGAGAGACCCGAGGCCGACACGGGGGCAGCGCCCCCGCCCCCACCCACCTGTGCCACCTGTGCGGTGGGGCTTCCTCGTCACCACCGGATGCACCTTCGTGGGGCTCTCGGCTGTGCCCATTTTCCAGAAAAATACCTTTTTCTTGCCTGTCTGAGGAAAACCTTCATGTATTCAAAATATGAACTCTTTTCAATATAGGTGGCAAAGATGCTTTTCTTGTCATTGTTGGCCAATTTTATTTGTTTGTGGGCGTTTTCTCTGTTCAGAACTTGTACTTTTTGACACGGCCAAACATAGGAATCTTTTAAAAAGCAGGCAAAGCAGCAGTGTGTGACTTTATTCTGTTAACAATGGCAAAACAAAACTATTAGAATCGATGACATGTTTTCAATTTTGGAAAATTAGAAATGTATAGAAAAGTACGAAGAATAATTGAAGACATATCGAGGGATAAGATTTGGGGACTTCCGGCCAAGACAGAGGCATAGGTAGACACTCTGTGCCTCCTCGCACAACCAAAAAAGGGACAACACCAAATTTAAAAACAAAAAACAACCATAACTGCCAGAAAATTGAACTGTATGGAAGTCGGACAACCAGGGAGTTAAAGAAGAAACATCCATCCAGACCAGTAGGAGGGGCAGAGACAGGCAGCCAGGCAGAGAGGACTTGTGGCGAGGCGGTGGCTGGGGGGCCAGGCGGCCCCACATTTGTGAGAGGATAAACCAGGAGGAACAACTGGGGAGCGAGACAGACCCACAACCCAGGGTTCCAGGTGGGGAAATAAAGCCTCACACCTCTGATTGAAAACACCTGTGGGGGTTGTGGCAGTGGAGAGACTCCCAGCCTCACAGGAGAGTTTGTTGGAGAGACCCACGGGGTCCTACAAGGTACACAAACCCACCCACCCAGGAATCAGCACCAGGAGGGCCCAGTTTATCTGTGGGCAGCTGGGGAAGCGACTGACAACTGGCAGAGAGTTAGGCAAGTGGCATTGTTCCCTCTCAGACCCTCCCCCACGTCCAGCGGTAGGTTGCCCCGCCCTGGGTGAACACCTGAGGCTCCGCTCCTTACTACGTAACAGGTGCACCGAGACAAAAAAAACAACGGCCCAAATGAAAGAACAGAGCAAAGCTCCAGAAAGTATACAACTAAGTGACGAAGAGACAGCCAACCTATCAGATGCACAGTTCAAGATACTGGTGATCAGGATGCTCACAGAACTGGTTGAGTGTGGTCACAAAATAGAGGAAAGAGTGAAGGCTATGCAAAATGAAATAAAGGAAAATGTACAGGGAACCAACACTGATGGGAAGGAAACCAAGACTCACACCAACAGTTTGGACCAGAAGGAAGAAAGAAACATTCAACCAGAACAGAATGAAGAAACAAGAATTCAAAAAAACGAGGAGAGGCTTAGGAACCTCCAGGACATCTTCAAACATTATAACACCCGAATCATGGGGGTGCCAGAAGGAGAAGAGCAAGAGGAAGAAGTTGAAAACTTATTTGAACTAATAATGAAGGAGAATTTCCCCAATCTGGCAAAGGAAACAGACTTCCAGGCAGCTCAGAGAGTCCCAAAGAAGCTGGACCCAAGGAAGCACACACCAAGGCACATCACAAGTACATTACCTAAGATTAAAGATAAGGAGAGAATCCTAGAAGCAGCAAGAGATAAGGGGACAGTCACCTACAAAGGAGTTCCCATAAGATAATCAGCTGATTTCTCAAAAGAGACCTTGCAGGCAAGAAGGGGCTGGAAAGAAGTATTCCAAGTCATGAGAGGCAAGGACCTACATCCCAGATTGCTCTATCCAGCAAAGCTATCACTTAGAATGGAAGGGCAGATAAAGTGCTTCCCAGATAAGGTCAAGCAAAGGAGTTCATCATCACCAAGCCCTTATCATATGAAATGTTAGAGGGACTTCTCTAAGAAAAATAAGATAAAAAAAATATGAACAGTAAAATGACAATAAACTCACAGCTGTTGACAATCAAACCTAAGCAAAAACAAAACCAAAAACCAACTAAGCAAACAACTAGAACAGGAACAGAATCACAGAAATGGAGATCACATGGAGGGTTATCAACAGGGGAGGGGGAGGGGAAGGGGAAGAGAGGAAGAAAAGGTACAGAGAATAAGAAGCATAAATGGTAGGTAGAAAATGGACAGGGGGAGGGTAAGAATAGTATAGGAAATGTAGAAGCCAAAGAACTTATATGTACGACCCATGGATGTAAACTAAAGTGGGGGAATGCGGGTGGGAGGGGGTGTGCAGGGCAGAGGGGAATAAAGGTGGGGGGAAATAGGACAATTGTAATAGCATAATCAATAAAATATATTTTAAAAAAGAAATAAGATGTCACATACTTGAAGTGTAAAGATTTGCATCAGATAAAAACATAACAACGGCCTTGACCCCTGTGTCACCCACACCCAGCCTTCCCCTCCCCCCACACAGGTCATTCCTGTGGGGAGTTTTGTACGATCCTGCAAGGTCTTGAAAAATGTGTTACTTGGAAATGCAGGTAACTATGAAACGTACCTGGCACTGTTTTGTGTGTATTTAAAAATTCATAAATGGTATCGTTTTATTTGGTAACTTGTTACATAAATGCAGCCTTGTTTCCAAATGTATCCATGTTGATACATAAATATACATTTGGCAACTTGTTATTTAAACTCAGCCTCGTTTCAAGATGTATCCAGGCTGCTACATAAATGTACGTAGTTTATTTGAAAAACGTGTGTCTTGATGGACACTGGGGCATTTCCAGGCTGTAACCGTTGCACATAAGGATGTGATGGAGGGACGGACTTGCACCTGGACTCTCCGGGGGTGGGCGATGCGGAGGAGCCCTTGGTTCCTGCCTCGGAGGCCGGACCTGTGCTGCTGGCTCCAGGGGCGTGTGACCCCCTGCTCCCCGTTGGACACGTTCACCGGTCTGGAGGGTGCAGTTTCTCATTTTGGCTTTAATTTTTATTTCCGGCAGCCTTCACGTGAGGGAGCAATTTTCCAGCGTCTTGTTGGCTTTTTGCTTTTTCTCATTTGCGAAGAGCCTGGTTAAGTGTTTTGCACACTTGCGTATTGACTTGCTGGTGTTTTTCCTGCCGACTCACAGACGTGCTGTGCACGGGCTGGCTCCCAGTCTCGCTGTCTGTTCGGTGCGCCAGCCCTTGTCTTTCTGGTGTCTGCCTTTCTCGCCGATCAGTTTTCTATTTTAAATATTTAAAAATTTTAAACATGAGCAATGAAATCTGCTGACTTTGCATGACAAACGTGTCTAAATGTTTTTGTTCAAACAGCCAGTTCCCCCAGTAGCGCTTACTGAAGAGTGCGCTTCTCCGGCTGCCCTGAAACGCCACTTTGCAGCACTGGGCCCACGGGCAGGACACGGGGTCTCTCTGAACTCCTGTCCCCCCGTGTATTCCACTTTCCTGGGACAGCCCCCTCCGTTCCGATGGCTGCAGCGCTTCCTGGAGGTGCGTTTGCGTCGGTTGGAGGAGGACCGTGCCAGTGCCCGCTGGGTGGGTGGCGGGAGGACTTCGCCGGGGACAGCATGCCCTCAGCGGCAGGACTGCAGCCAAGGAGCTCCTGCTGGGTCAGGGTGACGGGGCCTGGGAAGGGCAGGGGGCCGGCCAGCTCCATGCAGGCTGGCCTTCCCCACTTAACTAGCTCCCGCCCTGGGGCAGGGGACTTCAGGTTTCCGTTTGTTTGCTTGCGGAATCGGGAAACGTGACATCCGTTCGCATTGATCGTGAGGGTTGAGGAGATGCGCCGGCAGTCTGCCAATAATTTCCACCATCTGCAGCCTCTGATCGGCACCAGACTCCGGGAGCTACTGTTACCGGCGCTGGTGACGTCGTCTGTGGCGTGACGTGCGACAATCCCAGCCTCAAAAGGTTTACCTGGGAGGCTCGGCGAGCGCTGGGCCCGGGTGAGCGGTGCCTGCCGTTCAGAGCTCCGGCTGCCGGCTGCCAGCTGCCGGGAGGGCCCCTGCCTGCCTTTCGCGTGATGGGACTGTGCTGCACACGAGACCACGGTCTAGGAAGGGCTGCCCCACGCAGGCGCAGGCGTCTCCGAGTGGCCGTCCTGGGTAGGTGCACGCTGGAGGGCTGCACGGTGGAGGGCCCCGGTGTCAGGCACGTGCGGCAGCGCCACAGCTGGCCCCATGACCCTGAGCAGGTCTCCGCACCGCGCTGAGCCTCTGAGCGGTTGTGTGTCTGCGTGCAAGTGCATGCACATATGTGTTCACACATGCAAGTGCACACATGCATGTGCGTGGGCAGGCAAGTGTACGTGTGCACATGTGTTCATGCACGCAAGTGTGTACCTGTATGCGTGTGGGCATGCAAGTGCATGTGTGCACAGGTGCTCATGTATGTGAGTGTGTTCACACATGTGTGTGTCAGTGTGTGCATGTCTATGGGGTGGGCAATAGATAAACTCCGAAGCCCCTTTTGGCCCCGAGTTTGACAACACTGGAACATACACTTCACACTGACCCTACTTCTCACACTTTCCGAATCCTGCGTTTCCTGCCAAAGCACCCACGGTGGACTGGAAGGTGCACGTGGCTCCAGGACCTGCCACGGGAGGTGGAGTCTGCCGGGAGCACGCAGACAGGAAGGGGACAGAGAGCTCGGTCCCAGGGCTGAGCCCGAGAAAGGACAAACACGGTGGGGGCCTTACAAGGGCGGTGACTGAACCTGAGGAACCAACGCAGGCGAGAGGAGGGGGGAGAAGGATGGAGGGAATCGGCCGTGTCCAGAGACGGCCTGAGCGTGACACAGGCATGACAGGAGCGCCTGGAGGTCCGGCCGGAACCCCGGCCGCCCTGTGGCACGGACATTCCGGTGGGGACGCAGCCCGCCTGCTGGATCGTGGGGGAGACGGGGTGGGGCGGGAGCAGCCGGCAGTTGCCCGCGTGGGAAGCAGTACAGCGGACCGCCAAGAACGATGCAGGAAGAGCCCTGCACTGTAAACCTGCTTTTGTCCCGCATTTATTTTACTGGCAGTCTAGAGGCGCCCGGCTGTGGCCCCTTTTCCGTTTTATTAGGGAGAAGGTAACACCGTTTGCCGGTGGACTCGGAGCGGGCCGGCCTGCCTCTCTGCCTGCAGGGGACCAGCCAGGGGTGCGGGTCGGGGACGGAGGAGCCAGGGCCAGTGTGGTGCCCTGGGTTGCACCCCGGGCGCTGCTTTTCTCAGGGAGGCCGCTGGAGCCCTGCGGTGATGGGGCCCGGTGGGTCCCGCCGGCCGTCGGCCGCGATGTTGAGAGCACCGGCGCGTCCTGTGTTCCCGCAGAATCGTCTCACGCTCGGCCCAGGTTCCGTCAGTCGGCCACACGTACTTTTCTGGGCGACTTGTGGAAGCCCCCGAAAGCAGCGGTCGGAGCTCCGAGATCCATTCGCGGCCAAGGAGCAAGATGACAAAAACGATGAGGGCGGCTGCTGAGACAGATGATGCTTCTCAGCGACGCCAGGAGGGAAAATTGGACCCCGGGGTAGCCGGCCTCTTCGGCGGACTGCCACTTGGCTGGCTGCCGCCGAGGCCCGAGGACGCCCGTGGTGTCAAAGGCCGCGGTTCCTGGAGCTGGGTCGTGGGGGGGGGGGCGGGGTACACGGGCTCTCGCTCGCTTCCTTTTGCTCCTAGGAGGAAGCGGACAGGCAGCCGGCGCACGTGCAGGTGGACCCCGTGGGGGAAGCCAGTGTTTGTGTTCGGTAAACACCGGGCTCCCGCCCCTGTGCGTCTCACGGCTTCCACACGCCGCGCACCGTGGGTCCGGCTCCAGCGCCGGCTCCGCCGCCCGGTGCCGGGAACAGTTGGTCTGTGTTTATCTGTGGGCGGAGGCGAGGCACAGATAATTCTATTCCCCAAAGACGTTTTTCTCAAATTTTGATCAAGTCAGAATAGAAATTAAGCTGGGATTCTGTCGCGGATGGCATTTATAGTCGCTTCTGCTAACACAAATATTATGATGTTTTAAAAACGAGGGGAGCTGGCCCGCGTCCCAGGCAGGCAGCGCTGGGAGAGGCCGGCGGATCCGCGGAATCACGGGTACGTGTAAACCAGCCACAGTGTCCCTTCTGCAGTCTCCCTCGCACACTCACACACGCACACACTCACATGCACACACTCACACTCTCTCACACACACACTCACGCACACTCACACACACACGCACACACTCACTCACACTCACACACACACTCACACTCACACACACACGCACACACTCACTCACACTCACACACACACACACACTCACACACACACGCTGCTCTGTGGAACGCTGAGGCGCGAAGAGGACACGCTCCCCTCGTGAAATCCCCGAAGTTCGGTGTCGCGGGGTTTCTTGAGTTTTGCCGAAGCCGAGTCTGGAACCCAGAAGCGCAACGTGGAGAGACACATCTTCACCGAACGGTCACGGGGCCCGTGAGGGGCGGGGGAGGGGGGGCTGTTTGTATTTTTAGCAATTCCCAAGCTGACTCCCCTGGGTCCTGATGCTCAGTTCACACAGCCCTCAGCACTGTGAGAACTTGGACGGTTAGGACCATGTAAGTGACTCAGAGAAAGGGCAATGCTAGGAGGCCTCTTGGGCTGGCTTGCCTATTTGCTTGTTTATAAGGATCCAGCAGATCATTTCCTTTGTTCATTCATTCGTTCATCATTCAGCAGACGGTGGTGGGGCTGGCCTACTGTGTGCGGGGCTGGCCCACTGTGCACCCGGCTGCGCACCGGGGCTGCTGAGGGAGACACCTGCCCGGCTTGCTGGGGAGCCGCCGCCTCACGAGGGCAGACGGAGGGGGCACCCGGCAGGCGCCCTGGAGGGGGCGCTGGGGGCAGGGAGGCTTCCGGGGGAGGGTGGTCAGCACTCTGCAGCGGAGGGCTTCCTGGAGGAAGTGACGTTTGGGGTAAGTGTTGACTCCAGGCCGAGGCAGGGTGAGCCACACTCCTGGCCAGGGGACCCGATCGGCAGCTGTTCGAGGGCAAGGGTCCTGCCCAGGACGCAGGCCAGGGTGACATAGCACTGTCCGCCGGAGGGGACACGTTGCCGGGGGCCAGGGTGCACAGGCCAACCGTGCGGGGCCCTGAGGGGTGCGAGCCGCGGGGTGAGCCGTGGGGTTTGATGGGGCAGCGGTGAGTCCGTGTGTGGGTGCTGCCCCGCCACCCTGGCTGCCCGGCGTCTGTGTCATGCAGCCCTCTCCTCACACACAGGGGTGTGACCAGTGGGCCATTGTGCAGCAGCGGCTGCCGACCCCTGTCACCTCAGGACACGCGTGGGCTCCCTGCTGAGGCTCTGCAACACGCCAGGAAATGCGCTGCTCTGCCGGTCTGACAGAAGACAGGCACAGTCTCGATCCATTCGCAGGGGGTGGCTATGCCTGCATTGGCCGCGGTCACAGGTTCCTGGGCAGCCCACGGGCACAGACGCCAGGGCCCCTGACTGCGCAGCCGGGTGCGCGGGTGCTAAATATGGGTGCGGCACACCGGCTAACACGTCTCCCCGGGAGAGGGACGCCTCCCTGCTGCGGCAACACGGAAGCCGCGTTAGGACGCGTTCGGAAATGCGGGGGGGGGCCCCCCGTGGGAGGAGCACCTGTGTGTCTTCGCCCTTTGATGACAGTGCGAGTGCCCGCTGTCCCTTGGGGGCGGGCGGGTTGGCGAGGAGCACGAGGTCTCGGAGCAGCGGGACCCGAGGGTCTCCGACCCGGGAGGGGTGGCAGGGCTCGGGGAGCCTTCGAGAGCCCCTGGGACGGACCGGATCAGGAGCCTGGTGGCCTCTCAGACCCACCATCGCGCTCTCTGCTGACCCTTTTCTCCTTCCTGCTGTGGCCGCACCCGGGCAGGACAAGGGGGGCCAGCGTGGGAAACGGGGTCTCGGGGACATCACGTTTGGACGCCCGTTGCACGTACCCATGCCCCATCGGTGAATGAAACAGCCGATATTCAAAGCCCGAAACTCCTTCCAGTGTGCCCCCCGAGGCCCGCTCCCCCGTCCCGAGTCATTCATCACTCTTTGTTTGGGCCGGGTGTCCTTGTGCGGGACTGTGCAGCTCCTGCTCCGGCGGCGGCAGAGCCCCGAGGCCGGGGTTCTTTGTCCATGCGTCTGGCCGGCGCACACACCTGGGGGCCGGCGGCTGGGGGGCAGGGCCCCAATCCGAAGTCCCGGGTAGCCTCCGAAACGCCCCAGGTGAAAGTGGGAACATGCCGGCTGCAATGGTGTGGCCCCACAAATAAACAAACGCCTGGTGGCGATTTCCGAGGTACCGCCTGGGAGCCCTTGCCTCTCACCAGGCCCACACTCGGTAGCCCTAAAGACACGTATCACAGAACTAACGTTTTACTGGTGAGCAGCAGTTTGGGGGGACTTCCTTATTTACAGACCAGATCACCGATTGTGCGACGTGCAGAAACACAGGCGCGACCCACAGCACTGGGCTTTTACAATTTAATTCACAACTTGGAAAGACACAGTTAAGCTTGGGCCCCGGGAGGCCCCGGGATACCATCCATCGTCAGGAAATGCTTAGGAGCGTTACCGGAGCGCTCTGATGATGCCTGGCTGCGCGGCCATGCTGATGTGACTTAGAAATAAAAAATAATAACCCTCTCCAAGTCCTACCACGTAACTTATCTCCTGTCCAGACACGATGTGCCGGCGGCATCCTACACGCAGGTCTGTGTATCGGCAGCTCTTCACGGCGGCACTCACGGGTGTGTGTGTGTGTGTGTGTGTGTGTACCGGGACGTAGGCACTGAGCAGGGTTGCACTGGGACCCCGGCCACCGGATTCACAATGTTGCATTCGCGTGCACACAGTTTCTAGCCACCGCCACAGAAAAGGCTGTATCCACACCAGTGACAAATCTGCAGGACGTGGCTCGTTGACACGCCTTTTTATTACCGCGGCTGCCTTGTTTTTTCTGCTCCGGATAAAGGGAAATCACAGGATCCTTGCAGTAACAGCTGGCAGCAGGGAGTTACCGGGAGACGCACACCCCGACGCTCCGCTTTGTGGCGCCCATCCGGGTGGCAGATGAGAGGCTGGGTGTCGCCGCCGCCGGTGACAAACAGGTGGGGAATGGCATTCGGCTCGCCCAGCTGTACAAGCGGGCCGCTGGCCCTCTTTGCGGGCATGTCGTCCTGACCTGTCGGATGAGGGGGGCCTGGGGCTGCCTGCTGGAGCAGCGGCTCACCTAAACGCCGCACAGCGGGGCTGCTGGGCGGGGCCTCGCACACGCCACGCCCGTCTCCCACTCTGAGGGGGCCGAGCAGGGAAGTCAGCACCGGCCGCCTCAGAGGAACGGGGATCTGGTGCCCCGACGCCTGGCTGGCCCCCGGCTGCTGGCTTCCCTGGGCGAGGTGGGTGCCCAGGTGCCGTGGACGGGACGGTGCTCCTTATTTAGCTCTCACTGGCGTTTCCTCGGGACGTTCTCTGACAGTTGAACGGGACCGCCCTGCCCTGGAGACACAGCAGTGGATGTCACCTCCGTGGCATCGTGGCTGGACTGGCACTCGAGCCAGCTTGTCGGAGCACGAGAGCCCAGTGCGTGTGTCTTTGGGTGTGCGTTTTCCTTCGGGGGTGCCTCCCCTCCTCACAGAGCTGCGCCCAGACGCGGGGCCGGCGGCACCCCAGGCTGAGCCCTGTGCAAAGCTGACTCGGGGCGACACTTGGACCTGCGGCCCTCGCGAGCAGCCGCGCCCCCACCGTGGCCTGGTTCTCTCGTTCCATGGGACCCGCAGGCGACGCAGAAAGGGATTTTCAAAACTCCTCTCTTCACGTAATTCTTGATAGTTCTTAAAATGAGGCTTCTGTGATTTTTTTTGAAATGTTGTGCTTACCCACGATGTTTACTGCCCCACCCCAGAAGGGTGAAGCTAAAATTTCTTTTTTTATTTTTTAGTTTTGCATAAGTGCCCAGAAGTGAAGGTTGGAGGGAAGATGTGTGAGTGCAGTCTCTCCCCTGAAATGGAGTTTCTCAGGGGACCAGTGGGATCCCCCAGCTTTGCCTGCGGGGGTCAGGCGTTCTGGGTGTGCCCCAGCCACCACCCACTCCCCGCACACTTCTGGGTCCCTGCAAACCCGCATCTGAAAGAGCTTAAGCAAAGTGGCTACACGATGCCCGGCGTGCAGCTAACTGCCCAGCAGCCCTGGAGCCGGGTGGGCAGCCGCTGTGTCTCAGGGACCCTCTGTTGCAACAGTAAGCTGCCCTGCAGGGATGGACCACACACGTAAAATCCACCCTCTCCATGTTTAGCCCAGGGTTCCACGGCCTCACAGGAAAAGAGCTTTAGATGATGACAGAGTGTGAGAGGCGACTCCGGGTTCCTCAGAAAGTGCCACTGAAAGCCGCAACTTCCAGCCCCACAGCGAGGCTCCCCGGCATGCCTGCGTGTCCGGCGCTAAAAAAGCGCACGTGAGGTTCACACGGGAACGCCCAGCACCTGCGAACACCCAACCACTTTCTCAGCATGGTCACCGATAAGTCGCGTTATTTCCCACCAAGCCGAGTCGTCCAGTGTGTCGGCGACATTCCCACTGAGCAGAGAGACTCTTCAACAAGAGACATGCATCCAGCCCTGGCTGGCGTGGCTCAGTGGATTGAGCGCCGGCTGCAAACCAAAGTGTCGCAGGTTCGATTCCCAGCCAGGGCACATGCCTGGGTTGCAGGCCATGACCCCCAGCAACCACACATTGATGTTTCTCTCTCTCTTTCTCTTTCTCCCTCCCTTCCCTCTCTAAAAAAAAAGGGGGGGAGTGCATCCAGTCCTTCGAAAGGAGGTTATAAGTGCTCATTTTTCTGGTGCCAGTATAGACGGTTAAGTCACCCTAAGTTGCACGGCCTGAGTTCATCCCGGGATGACTTATTCATCTGCTCTGTTTACTCGAAGAAGTGGATCTCGACGGCTGAGTTTATTTTCACTGTAGTTATTAGAACTACAGTCAGCAGTAATAGATGCCAGAGCAAATAAACATTTTAGCAGGAAACGTTTAAATGCTCCGAGTGGCCCTACGCGCCGGCATAGCAGGTGGTGATATCCTGTGTTTAAATTACATTTCAGCAAGTGAGCATAATAAATCCTCCTGCGTTATCCGTTTTGCTGGTAGCGACTCACACCCACATTATTCAGTTTGACCTTATTCTTGCTAATCACCGTCCTGGTTTTAGCAGCTGCCACAGCCAGTGAAACCGTTAATGCAGCATTCTTGCCGAAAGAGTGCCTGTCAGGCTATTGATGACAAATTAAAATTAATAAAGAAGACCTGTGTGGAGTTTGAGGGAAGGGGACGGCGTGGCGCCCACGTGACGGTGCGGCCTCCGGGGCGCTCCGCGGAGAGCGTGTCTGGCGAGCGTGCGCGCTGTCTGGGAGGGCGAGCGGGGACTGGCGGCCCTCTGCCGGGGCTCAGGAGCCTCCCCGGAACAGCCTGGACGCCTGCAGCCTCGTCCCGTGTAATTCGTCCCTCGGAGAGTTATCTCCCGTCCCGCACACCTCCGCTCTCTGCTGCCATCACGGAGTTTCCGAGCGTCTACGGTTTTATTTACCTCGGCGGGAACCTCTGCAAGGACCACCGCGCGCACGGCAGAGCGCAGAAAACACGGCGGAAGAGCCCAGCTCGGGCCCGCGGTTCCACCCGAGAGGCCCGCCTCGGTGTCCAGGGGCCCGGCGTCGGGCTCAGGAGCCCAGGGTGTGGCTCGTTTGCACGGCACTTAGGGCGGGGAGCCGTCCGTTTCTTTCTCCCAGAAGACGAGGCCGGACCACAGTGCGTTGATCTCCTCGGTGGTTTGAAAGGAGAGAGCGACGTCTCCAGGTCAGGCTAGATGTACGGCATCCATACGTTCCTGGGGCTTAGGTACGTCTCCCGTCTTCTTACACAGAGCATGTCCATCTGGAGGGGGCAAGGACCCCGAGGTGGGGGATGGGACGCAGGCGCAGGCCGGTCTGAGGCCGGGAGGGGAGTGGAGGTGGCAAGGGGGTGTCACGTGGCCCATGAACGCCGTGGCCGGCACCGCAGGGTCAGCGGACCCGGGGTGGACGGGACCCGGGAGATGCAGTGGAAGCCGAATTCTCTGCCTGGAAGGAGGCAGGGCATGCGGGTCGCACGGAGCCTGGGGTGGGTCGGCTCGGTAAGCGCTAAGCCTCCTGGCTGCCCTGGAAAGAGGGAGCAAGGCCAGACCCGCTCCTTCCCCCTGTCCCCCAGAAATTTAGGGGGAGCCCAGGGCCCACCAATGAAAAATGGCATCACAGACCACGGCCCAGGGTCAGGAGCCCATGGGGTTGGCACTCCACTGGTGTCAACAACGGCCGTGACCTCGGGGGCTGCGCCTCCATCGGTGACCTTAAATTTCATCTGCGTGTCGTTTCTGAGTGACCAGCCCCAGATGCCACAGGCGACATAAAAAGCAGTGGGGGCCCTGAGGTGACGGCCCCCATGCTGCAGGCCTCTGAGTGGGACGTGCTTCCTCACCGTGTCCCGCGAGCCCCTGTCCCCTCCCAGCCCGCCCAGACCACCAAGGGGCTGCCCGGCTGACCTGCTGACCCAGCACCCTGATGGCGCGTCTCTGCTCCCTTCTCGCAGGGTGCACGCAGCGTGCTCACCGCTGCCTCCCGGAACCGGAGCGAGGGTGCACGGCGGTCGCCTGAGACGAGACCATTTGCTGGAGGACTGGACGTCGGCCTGATGGGCGTGGACTTTCCCTTCTCTTTCCAGAGCAGGGGTGGGGCCCCGCCTCCCCTGAGCGGGCGGGACTTCAGGTGCTGAGTCTGAGCCAGCAAGGCCCTTCAGGCTTGCACTGCACCGGCGAGGGGCAAGAGAAGGGCATTGAGACGTTCAGGAACAGTCTTACCAGTTTCCCGGTCGCCGTCTCGCGTCTGCAAAAGGTCACAGGCCGGCTTCACTAGAAACTGACGCGGCGTGTCAGAACCCACTGCACACCCCCAATGGCCTCCACCTGCCGGGATGTCTGACGGCGTGGCCGCCTGTCCCGTCTGGGTCCTAACGGGCCGCCCGTTGCACAGGTGTGTAAACGCCGGTGCCCACTCGTTTCGCCCCCAAAATGGGCAATTGTTGCCACACGGGTCCCGGCCGGCGGGCGCCGAGAATCCCCGAGAGGGGTCCTCTGCGCTCCGTAGGGTCAACACACGCCGCGTCAAGTTGCTCCGTCTCTGCGTTGTGAAATAAAAATACAGAAAATGAGGAATTAATTCAATTAAACATTTTCCCACCCACATTTTACCTTTCCTCACGGCTCTGGGGAATAATTTATGAAACATATATCACCAGAAGACTTATTTTTTGCCATTATTTTTAACTTAATGAGTATACCTTGCACATCAGAGGGAAAGAACAAAGGTTAAATTTTACATTAACAGCACATTGCAACATGGTATGCAAATATCTATATGCAAATATAAAGCCCCTGGAAGATGAATGTGTTATATTTTTAACCAGTTAACTATGACTGTGAAGTATTGTGGGAGAGATTCAGTGGTTTCATTTTTATATCTTTCTTGTAAATAATGCATAAAGTATGTAGATGGTGTCAAAATATGATTAAGCTATTAGCTTTATAGTTTTCATAGTTAAGAATGTGTTCAGCATGGAACCTTAATAACTCATTTCTAAAGGCAGCGACCATTATGAAATATTTCTTGTTCAAGTGAATGTTATCATGTGACATAATGATTTTGCTTAAAACCAAGTTAAATGAGGAGTAAAATTAAACAATATTGCATGAATTGTGTTTGACTAATTTTGTGTCACATTATATTAGCCGAGCTTTCAGAGTGTGTGTTAATGACAAATAGTGTAAGCCTCCGACACACTTACTTGTCTGTGCGGGCGTCCTTAAGTCATTAGCTTGTTAAAGGTTCGTTTTGTTTGCCGTTTCTGGAGCCAGTGGCTTTTCCTGATTATTTTTGCCCATAAAAGTAGACACACTTCGGGAATAAATTTTACATACATCGCGGGGACTTCATTTCGGTAACAAGGGCCCGGTTTTTATGAGGAAAGCAAATCACTGGAGTCCAGGAGACACTGAAGGAGACGAGTCTTACTTCTAAATGAGATGCCGTAGTGACTCCCTCAGACAGGAGCCGCAGCCTCCAAAGAACGCTGCTGTCGTTCGTGGCCGGGGACTTGGACAGGTCGCCTTTGATGAGAGGACAATCGAGTGGCAACTCATGTTCCCTTGCAAAGGGCCAACCTGTCTTGGAGGCGCTGCAGGGCTGACCCAGGGGCTGGGCTCTCCCAGGCGCCCCAAGCCTGCCCCGTGTCCGGCAGTCACGGTGGTCGGCTGGCAGGCCGGCTCTAGTCGGCTGGGGGGCTCTGGGCTGCCCTGGGGTGGGTGCCTGTGGAGTGGGGGCCGGGGAGCAGGGGCAGGTCGAGCACCACCAGCTCCACGATCCAGTGAAAAGCTTGAGCGACGGCAATAGAGCGCAGGGAGCGAGGCCACCGTGTCACAGCCACACGCGGACAGGGCTGCGGGGGAGGGGGACGTCCCCGCTAGCTCAGCCGGCTGCCAGGGTCCTTTCCGGCAGAGGCTCTTCCGCTTGTTGTGTGCGTGGAGCCGACCGGAGGTGCACGGAGTGCCGCTGGGTGCTGGCGACACCGGACTCGGTGTCAGGATGTGGGGGGACCTGGGCCAGGGCTGTCCCTGGGGGAGGGAGGGCGGCCCCTTGGGCACAGGCGTGCCCGTGGCTGTCAGCATGGAGGGGTCGGAAGAGGACCTGGAGAAGGGGCAGCACGGTGTCGGAATCGGCGGAAAGGACCCAGATTCACGGCGCTCACAGGACAGTGACGGATGCATTTCCGTCGGAATGCACCCGTGCCGACTCTGTGTGGGAAGTGAGCGCCGGGAGCGGTTTGGGAGAGCCCTGCTCTGTGGCCTGGGGTGGGCGCAACCTCGGAGCTCCAGTGGGGGGTCCCCACCCACCCCTGGTTCCAACTTCCTGGCGGGAGGCCCCTCTTCTCTGTGAGGGGGGCCACATGGCCCCAGTGGACTGCTGGCCTCAGAACCTGGGGGACAGTGACCCTCCCCTGTCTGGAGCCCCCACCCCCCGCTGCAGTACTTGGCCTAGGCAGCCAGCGGGGGCGCGGCTCCGAAGGCCCGGGGGCCCTGGGGTGACAGCTGCCCCTGAGCTGAAGGCTGCAGGTCATCTGCTCCGTGCCGCGCGCAAGCGGGGCCACTTTCATGGACGTGGTGAGGAAACCCAGCCCCACCCACACGAGGCCACACGGCTGTCACAGCACCCGTGCAAAGTCCAGCTCGTTTTTCTGGGGTCTCGCCGCCTTGGGAGGGGGTGGGGGGGTGGAGCTGTGATCAGGCCTCGGGCGGGGGCCCAGGCGCTGGCAGGACATGCTATTGGGGGGCTCTCGGGAAAGTGGGGGCCGGGGTCCTGGGTGGCAAAAGTCCGTCCTCGGAGCCCAGAAGCAAATTGGCGAGGACAAAGGACAGTGACTCGCAGTATGTTTTTTCTGTACGGTGTCTCCTCGCGATGGTCCCCTCTTGGGGGCTCACACTCGCACGTCGTTGGGGCCCCGGGGCCGTCCCCTTGGGGACCATCACAAGGACCGTTCCGGAAGCGGGGGAGTCGCTGGCGAGCACCCGGGGGCTCCGACCTGCTTCCAGATGTTGCACGGGCGAGCGCGTCCTCACAATGGGCCTCCGTTCAGAAAACATAAACACGGTTCAAAGCCGCACTCGGGCCTCTCGGAGAACGTGCAGGATGTGCGGACACCCAGAGAGTGTGGCGTCCCTGGGACCCTCCCCCATCCGCGTCCCTGCCCCCGGGCCTCCCCCGGCATGCCCCGCACTCACGCCTCTTCCTACCCCCCAAAGGAGGACACCCTTGTGTGCTTCCTGCCCCGGGCCGAACAGAGAACAGAGCAGAAGCTTGCTTTTGTTCTGTTGTTGTTACTTTCCTTAACAGCCGACACCTAGAAGAAGGCTCAGGCCGGTTATTTCCCAGAGCACGGTCTGGGGACCCCCAGGACCTCCGGGGCCCTTTCGGGGGCCCACGGGGTCAGCGCTGGTGTCTCAGCCCTGGGTCAGTGCTGGTTTCAGAAGAGCTAAGACGTCATCTGCCTTTTCCATGTCCCTTCTCTCACGAAGACAGAGTGGAACTTTCCAGAGTCTTCGTCAAGTGTGATGTCACGACAAATTGGACACAGGAGCCGGCACGGGAAGGCGGCCATCTTCCATTAAGCGGGGCTTATGGGGATTTGCAAAGACGGACGACAATGTCCCCTCTGTCTGTGTTCTCTGTAGTGTTCGCTCGTTGTGGGTTCATTGTTTCTTTAAGAAAGGAATTAATGCATACATATTCCTAAAATGATCCGTTTTAGTTTTAATACGGTAACTATCAGTGGATGTAACCCACGTGTGGCTCTGAACAATTTTAAGAGTATAAAGGGGTTGTGAGGTCCAAAGTGTGAAGCCACTGACCCATGTCCTGGTGGGTGTGCAAAACTATTCGCCAAAAACAGGAACGAGTGGTTGAGGCTATAGATGTCATTTTTGGTTCCCTCTACACATGTTTAAAATATGTAGAGTTTTGTGTCTTGCTTTTTGAGCTCACACTCGCAAACCGAAACCGATTGTTCCCGGGGTGCCAGACATTCTGTAATTGCCACTGTGCGTAGCTGGTCAACGACAGCCCGCATCACCCCGCGGTTCCCCGTCACACGGACGGTGCGCCGAACCCGCCGACAGAGCTCTGAAGACCACGCAAGCATTTCCGGGTGCGTTCCGGTCATTGTCAGGCTCTGGCTGGGCGTTGCCAAACTGCCCCCCGAAGTCGCACCGACCGATGCGCATTCTCGTCGGCAGCGGGCACGGCCGGCAAGCCCCCTCCCGCTCCCAGCAGCGTTTCTGGGGAAGAACTGCTCACCCTCCCGTCGTGTGGGCGCTTACATGGCTCCCCCCGGGCAGGACTCCTCCCGCGTGGGCACCAAGCAGCCGTCTCCCGTCCTGTGCGGTTGTGCCATGGAGGGGGCCCTGCAGCAGGCCTGCTTTGACCTCGAGTGGCGGCAGCTCCTCCTCGAACACTGGGCCACCCACGTCACGGTCCCTAGGGCCCCAGTCACCGAGCCTGGACTCAAGGTTTCTTGCCCTGTGGCCCCAGTCTGCAGGGCTGTAGCGGGGCACTGGCCCAGGCGCCCCAGTCCACTTGCTGTCTTACCCCGGGGGCAGTGCCCGTGGGGCAGGGCTAGAGACCGGCACCTGGTCACTGCCAGGCACCCCTTCCACCCATTTCGACGCCCCTGACAGCCTTCCAAGAGCCCCGGTCGGCACCGGGGTGCTGCCAAGGCACCCGGGAACTCTAGCTGGAGCGGTCCTGACCTGCGCAGAGCAGCCTGAGACAGAGGACAGGGCACACCACCAGCGGCCGGAGTCCCGGGCAAGGCCTCCCCGGGGAGGACAGGCTCCACAGACCACATGCAAGGTCCAGGCGCCCCCACCTTCACCTGTGGTGAAGTGACGATGCAGGAAGTGACAGTGTGAGCTGCTCACGGGGGCGAGGGGGTGGCCCCAGCCGTCGGGGTGCTGGAGTGAGGGGCACCCCCTGGGGAACGGGATCCGACGGCTCCACGTCCCTTGTCCCATGGACATTCCGAGGCACACACTCAGTGGGTGCCCTCGGTGCAGAGATGTGGCTCCTAGTGCGACTCCTGGCCGAGAGAGCGAGAGAGCGAAGAGCGTCCCCAAGGGGCGGGGACTCGGGGACTCCGCAGCACTCGTGAGAGGGACTGTTATGCGGGTATTGATGTTATTGCGTTCCTGGATAACTTTTAAATAACGTGGGAAAAATTAGGATACATTTAAAAAATCTGACTTTAAAGCTGTATATGTCATTTTCCAAATTATGCAAAAAACATGCAGATGTGTAGGAACCATACATCCAAAGGCTAACAGCGGCAGGTCACGCTTGGTTTTAGCAGGTGCCGCTGCATGCGCTGTGTGTGCCGGACGGCGTCACATCACATACTACGTAACGCATATGTGACATACACAATTTTTCAGGTTTTTACAAGAATTGCTTACTTTCCAGAAACCAACATAACTTACAGAGGGTGGTCCCCGGGTTTACGAAAAGACTCCCGTGAGAAGCACCATCTGAGCTGGGGTCTGATGTCCCCCCGCCCTGCGGCTGACAAGTCAGTGCTGACAGGCTGTGGGGCTTGGGGGGCCATGGGGCGGGGGGGGCCATGGGGTGTGGGGGGCCGTGGGGTATGGGGGGCCGTGGGGCATGGGGGGCCGTGGGCCGTGTCCCCAGAGAGAGACTGGCATGTGGAGAGACGCAGGGGGTGAGCTGGGGCCCCCGTGGGGCTCAGTACGGCTGCCCCTCGAGGATGGGCCGCGGTGGCCTGGCGGTGGTGCAGAGACCGCACAGAGCAGGGGCTGTCACTCTGCAGCTGCGGGCCACGTGCAGGCAGCCACCTGTTTCTGCAGGTCAGTCCTCACTGGACGCGGCCCGCCCGTTTGCACGCACACTGTCTCTGGCTGCTCGGACGCCGACACGGCTGGGCCCAGGAAACCCGGAATATCTGGGAGCTATTCCGGGGCTAAACCGGGGGCTCACGGGGCCTGCCAGCCTACTCTCAGGCTGTGCCGGGCCCGTTTACATACACGCCTTTGCGAGCTACAGGGGACTGGGCTGGGGTGAGTTTTCCAGATGGTGGTGCATTTTCCAGAAACACCGAGGTTGAATCAGTCATGTGTGGCACGCTACAGAGCCTTGGGATGTCGCCATTGGCCTTACAGAAGGGCCACTGGCCTTGAGGACTTGATTCCCCTCCACACGGGGGCTCACGGGGCTGGAGGGGTCCTGCAGGCCGCACAGCCGGTCGGGGGTGGGGGAGAACAGGTGGCTGTTCTCTCCTTCATGGTCTGTGGTCGACACGAATCTAAGAAATGAATGAACCCCCCTTTCGTGTTACCAACTGACATCCTCCGTCTGTCCCAAAATCCCTGGGGTGACCCCCTCGAATCCCTTCATGGCCCATGCTGAGTGCTGCGGGTGGGGCCCGGTCTCCCCACCCCAGAACCGCGGGTGTGCTCCCTGCCTGTGACCCCCCACTCAGGACCAAGGACGCGGCTCTCAGGAGTGTGAACTACTGTGCATCTGGCACTGCCAGAGCCATGAAAGGGACGGGGGCTCTTCCTCGGTGTGGCCTCGCTGCCTCGAAGACTCTCCCAGGCATCCGTGGCCTGGCGGCGGCGTCATCCCCGGAGACGCAGTGACACGGTGATGGAACGGCGAGGCCAGCGTGGACGGGGAGCAGAAGGCACCAGGAGGAGCAGGTGCACACACAAGCGTCCGGACGTGGAGTCTCCCTGGAGGAAGCGCCGGCCAGCCGAGTGTCAGTAAGGAAGGACTGCCTCCCTAGGTAGGCGGCTGGGGGGGGGGGGGGGGCGGCGCGGGGGCCCTGGGGCGCCGTCGGGCTTAGCAGGAGTGGCCTGCTGGCATTTTAGTGAAGCCGTCTTTAGGCCTTCGGCTCCGCGCACACCCCTCGCTGCACCACCAGCCATCCCGGTGCCTCTTGGCCGTGTCCCCGTCCGCCAGGTGCCTGCCACTTGCACACGGCACTCAAGGCTCCCAGCCCTGGGGCCGTGGCCACGCTCCCTCCCTGCCAGACCCAGGCCCGTGGCCCAGACCCGGGAGGAGCGAGGACACGTGACGGGACCCTGTCTGTGCCTGGAAAATCCGTGCAAAGCTGGTGCTCCCACCGGGTCCCTCCAGCTTCTGGCTGCCCCCCTCCAATGCCGGTGACTTCCCAGTGTGGGGCTCTGACTCCTATGTCCTCATTGTGACCTGGTGAAGCTCTGCTTCCCTTTTTAGGTTTTTATTTCTCAGGGACATTTTAGGGTGCAGCCCCTGGAGTGGAAAGGATGCAGAGACCCCATGGCCTCTCGGTCCCACACGCCCGGTCTCCCCGATGAGTCCCACCTCGCACCGGTGCGTTGCGTTTGTCGGAACGGCTGAGCCGGCACGGGTGCACGAGCTCTTTCCCGCTGTCCACGGTTTACCCGAGGGCCCGTGTGTGAGCTGAAGAGTCCCCGGGTGTCGACACGTGTGTGACGTCATGCATGTACCACGACCCTGTCACCCAGGCGGCTCCACCGTCCTAAAGATGCCCCACTCAGTGGTCTCCCCTGCCACCCCCGGCCACCCCCGTTTCCTTACTCTCTCTACAGCGCTCTTTCCCGAGCACCCCGTAGTTGGCATCATCCAGCGTGCGGACTTTGTGACACGCTCCTGCCATGAGGTGCTGTGCATGGCAGCTCCCCTTTGTTTTTTCCCGCCGTGCCGGGAGCGGCCTCCCATTGCGGGGATGCCTGCAGCCGGGCACCGCTAGCAGCCATGTTCACTTTAGTTTCCAGGGGAGGCGCTGAGCCGGGGAGGGGTCGGTGTTTGGCTGCGGGTCCCACTGCTCTGGGGCGCTGTCAGTGGCCCTCAAACCCAACCCAGGTCTGCGGCCTCCAGACCCACCGTCACGCTGCGCTCCCTCCTGGCTGGGGACATCGGAGTTCGGTCTGCCATTTATCTCCTGCCTCGGTGGCACGTGTCACACAGCACCCTCAGCACGCTGCTCTGCATCGCTGTTCCCTGAAGGAGCACCCCCGCCGTGTCTACGTGCCGCCCCCGGATGTGGGGGGACGTGCGCCAGCAACAGGGTGTGACGGCCACACAGGGACAACTACCTGGCCTGAGGGTGGCAGCCGGGCCCTGGCAATGGCCCACGTATCAGGTTGGGGACAGAAGACGCTCCCGCCGGATGGAACCTGGGCGGAAAGAGCCCTGTGGCACTCTGCAGCTCAGCGCCCCCCTCCCCTTCTAAAAGCCCCAACCCGTCCTGCGGCACGATCTCCCGCCCCTCGGCCCGTGTGGACAGGCCAGCCTCAGGGTGCTGACCGCTTCCCGCGGGACACCGGGTGCGGCCCAGGTTTCACCGTGAACGGACCCTCCGGGCGTCTCACAGAGAGCCCTGATCCCGTGGGCCTCCGGGGCACCGCAGCCCCGCCGCGCTGAGCCTCGGGGAGCTGTTTGCGGACGCCCCTCGGGGTGCTCTCTGTGTGCTCCGCTCAGCCACCCAGACTTAGCCGTTCCGGCTTCCCCCATAAATCAGCCACACCGAGCATCTTAATCATCTCCTTCCCGCTTGTCTGCGGCTCCCTGCCCTCCGAGAAATAAATTACCCGCAATTACTTAAAGTCGGTAATTGAATTTATTTTAGTGGTAGAGAGAAAATTTATCCATTTTGCCTGTAATCTGTAGTCATTTTTAGTAATTGATAGTAATTTTCTAGTAAATACTAATTAAATGTTTCACTAACTAAAAGAAGTGCGGAGTAATGCACTCGCTAGGCATTAGGGTTCCAATTTGTCTCGATGCCGGCGAGTGATTTAGGTGGAGCTGGTGGGGTCCCGCGGAATTGTTCTCGTCCTGGCGAGCGCCGAGAAAGCCACAGGCCTGGAGAACTGAAGAGGGCATTCACCGGGACCTGCCCGCGGGTTATGGGTGGGGAAACCGAGGCAGGGGAAGACAAAGGTGCTGGCCTGGGACCCAAGGCACAGCCGGTGGGAGGAGGGGGGCCCCGGGCTTCAGACGGTCCTGTCCAGGCTCTTTGTCTCCGTCCGACTTCCGAGGGCGCAGGGCAGACGCAGCAGAGTGGGGCCCGGAGTCCAGATTCCCGGGTTCCGGCAGGAAGCTGGGGTGGCCCAGCTCCCCGGAGGCCTCCTCGCCGGCCCCTGCCCCGTCCTGCTGTCCTGGCCGCCGCGCTTCCACGCCCAGGGCGGACAGAACTGTGTGTCCCCGGCCTTTCTGAAGACGGCACTTCTTTCTTGGGGTGTCCCACACGAAACCAGTGTCAGATCGGTACGAGCGGAAGTTTTTGCTTCACCACGGGAACCCACGAACCCTGGTGAGGGGCCAGGCCCCTGGTTTCTACCCAGTTGGTTCTCTTTTTTCCTTTGAAGCGATTCTCTGGGCCTGTCGGGCACGCGGGGTGGCCCATGCCCCTGGCACAGCTCGGGGTCACCCCCTCCCTCGTCTGTCTTTCCGGCCGGGAGCGCGCGCTGAGAAGGACGGCGCCGGCGACTTTCCCCAGGACGGGCTCCTAGTTAGAAAGTAATATCCCTCTAGAATTAATTAATTAATGGGAGTTGATACAATTAACAAACACGGAGCGACAAGCCCCACGGAGGCGCCTCGGCCTAATGAGTGCTGTGACTTGGAGCCGCGTGGGCCCCTGAGCTCACCTCCCCCGCCCAGCAGAGTGCGGGGCTGGCCGGGGCCTTCCCGCCAGGGGCGAGCCCTCCGGCTTTTTGAAATGCAGAGCTCGGTGGAAATGTGTTTTCACGAGCACAGCTCTGAGGAACGCTGTAGACCTGGGGGAAAAAAAGACACTGAAATTGTCCACTGTTTCCAAATGCGGTGGATGTATTGGCACATTTTCTTTCAGACTTTTCCCCCGTAGGTTTTTTTTTCAGGTGTTGATCCAAGAGGATATCAAACGCCAGTGTCATATTTTCCATAGATGGTAACATAAGTTAAAACACGTTTCGGCATGGTCTTTGGAAACGTCGCTTTGAATGGTTACATAATGTTCCATCAGATGGAAAAACCTTGAACGTGCTTGGCCGCTTCCCCGTCCCTGCGACGTGTGCGACCTGGATGTTATTTACAAGGTCTCGGGGTTATAAATAACGCTTCTGTGAACATCTTTCAGGAGCTCGTTATATATTTAGATTATTGTCTTTGGTTAGCTTCCCGGAGCGAAACTCTGAGGTCGGAGGGCACGACTATTTTAAGACTCGAGTTCATGGCCAGACGGTCCTATGGCTGCGCTGGCCCGGTGCGTCCTGGGCCCGGGAAGAGGTGACACTCCCCACTGTGCCGTGCCCCTCCCTGCCCCGGCCAGGACCAGAGAAAACGTCTGCTGGCTGGAGGGGTGACGGGTCACGTCCCATTCAGTGTCCAGTTTTTGATGGACCACGTGTTTAAATATTTTTCTTCATATTAAAATCTGAATTCTCCTTAGAATTGCTTATTTCTGCCCTTATTATTCTTTTTTAAAAGATTTTATTTATTTGTTTTTAGAGAGGGAAGGGAGAGAGAAAGAGAGAGAGAGAGAAACATCAATGTGTGGTTGCTGGGGGTCATGGCCTGCAACCCAGGCATGTGCCCTGACTGGGAATCGAACCTGCGACACTTTGGTTCGCAGCCCGCACTCAATCCACTGAGCTATGCCAGCCAGGGCTGCCCTTATTATTCTATTGGGACGTTTATGTGTTTCTTACCCATGTATATGAGATACCCACATGATAAAGACATTAAACCTTAATTCTGTTTCTGCACATTCTTTTCCTAATGGCATTGATTTCTGAGGTGGCTGTCCTGCTCACAGCAATCCTTAAACGGTCCGGGGACAATGCCGCCTTTCCCATTTCTCCCTTCCATCGAGCGCCAAGCTCAGAAGCACAGGTGCCGGCGAGCAGGAGCGGCCCCATAAAGCTGTTGAGCGGCTCAAATACCCGTGTAAGCCTGGCTTTTAGAAGTCTTTCTTTCCTAACCAAGGAATCCTCGCATGAATTAAATATGACACCTCCATCCTTCAGAAAGAAGACAGGGTCTGCTACGCTTCTTGTCCCCATTTCAAACCCAAGGAAGCCTGCTTTCTGATCACACATGAAACAGGTGTCTCTTCCATTAAACATGCGTCTTCAATTAGAGCCCAGCCCCCTGGGGCGGTGGGCAGACGGAGCCCCCGCCCGCCAGGCAGGGCCGGTCTGGCTGCCTCTCTGAGGCTGGCCACCGCCGCCCGTGGAGCCTGGGCCTGGGCAGAGGGGCCCTCGGCCTGCTGAGACGCCCACCTGGCAGGGCAGAGCCAGGCCTTTGAAAACCGGGGGAGGGCTCTCTCCATCTGACCCGGCGGCCCTGCAGTCGGCCGGCCCAGCGTGACGCTCCGAGGCTGCTCGGAAACAGCCCTTGCTGGGGGAAGATCTGAGGCCGAGCGGTGCTTGGGGCGCTGTTCGTGCCACTCAGCCCAGCCAGGCCTCCCTCCATCCGCGGCCTCGGAGAGCTGGTGAGGTACGTGCTCATCTGTGTGGGAACGTGTAGAAAGTCTTACGGACTTAAAAACTTTCGGCCACTGAGCGAAGTCCAACCCACCTGGAAGTCTCGTTGCCTCCTCTGGTCCTTGTCAGGGAAACACCGGGGTTGCTCTCCGGGGCCCCCGGCCATGCCGCTGCACCCTCGCACGCAGGCAGCCACACACCCAGAAAAAAATAGTGTGTGTGCACGTGTGTGCCTGCTGGCATGTGCACACATGAGTGCATGTGTTTGTGTGCACACCCGTGTGCACATGCATGCAGATGCAATGCATCTGCACGTGTGGCACGGGACACATGTGGTGTGCACATTCTGCAGAGCCCTGATGCTGGCTCAGAGAACACGCCAGAGGTCCTGGGTCAGGCGTGCGGTTGGGGGCCGGTGGGGACCGGGGAGCTGTGGCCCCTCCGCCAGCACTGTGGCCACGCAGACCCCCGAGCTCTGCCTTGCCCTGCCTGTGGGTGGGTGCCCATCACCCCAAAGGGCTCGGGCAGGGTGCTCGGCACTTGCTGCCTGGACCCTGCGGCAGCAGCCGGTGTCACCGCGGGGCGTCCTCTGGGGCGGGGGGACCTGCTTCCTGCTCTCACTGACCTGGCGGTCATGGCAAAGGGGCAACAAGGTGGGTGTCCTGAGCGTCTTTTCTTCAGAGTATCCCACTCCACTGAAAGGGTGGATTCTTAATCCTTCTTCCAGGTTCCTGCCTGAGCCTGAGGGCAGGGCGAGTGGGCGGGCGTAGAAGGAAACCATGCCCAAAAGGCCTGCAAATATCTTAATTTTAGAAACGGGTCCAGTCCCCAGGAGGAGCTGGAAGGCAACACGCCTGTGAAGTTTAGCAAACACATGAGCACACTGGCTTTCCCATGAAGGCGATTCTTTCCTTTAAAAAATAAAAACCAGCCCCACGACGACCGGCAAGGCTGAGCCGGGCGCGAGCGTGGCATTTAAAATTCAGCAGCACTCCTCTGCTGCGGGCGGACGCGTGTTTCCGCAGATCCACTTCTTATAAAGCTCTCCCGTTTAATTAAGAAAAACTAATATCAAAGCTGTTTTTTGCATTTAATATTCGTGTTTAAACTTCTCCGAGATTAAGTGAGCTTAAACAGTCGCGATTCCTGACTTGAGCGGCATTATAAACCGCGTCCGAGGTGGAGAGGATCAGCTCCCGCCGTGTTAGGTTGCAACCCGACTGCCGTTTGCGGTGGTAGGGGGCGTGCGCGCCAGCAGCGTGGGGACGAGATTTATTGTCGCGGAGGCGTTCTGCTGAACGCCAGCCTTGTCATTCCATTAATAATGACTGCTTAGGAGCCATCGCCTTGGCATCGTTGTTGTCCTGAAAACTTAAAACTCACAGCACAATTCTTTACGACGTGTTACATTGCCCCCTCTGGGTATTCCTGACCATTATCCCATTTGGTTATATTCAAAACCGCTGCCTCCGGAGAGAGCATTAGGCCGACCTTTCACCTCCCAATATTCCTGGTTCAAACGGCGTAATAACACGGAGTGAATATTTACAAGCGCACTTACGCGGTAATAGAGTACTGCTGTGAACATTAGCGCGTATTTTCTGCTCGATCAGGCTTTGATGTAGAGCTCACCGCGCGCCCCGGAGAAAATGCAGTCCCCAGTAAGCTGTGCTGGCGGAACACCCTTGAACCTGAACAGCGCGCAGAACGTAAACGGACTCGATGCCGATGAGCGAGGCTGCGAGTCCCTGGGACGCCCGGGGCCCTGCAAACCTTCCCTGCAACAACTCCCGGTGGGAGCTGGGGGCCCTCGCTCCCCGGAATTCTGAGTTCTGGATGGATCTGCTGCGGGGCTTTTCCAGAAAAGGGAAATCGGGGTCACAGGATGTGCTAGCACCAGGTGGCTTAAGTGACCTTCCCCAGGGCTTTTGCATTTTCTAATTTAAAATTTCTTTTTTTAAAATTAAAAACAACAACAACAACAACAGATCATCCTCCCAGCTCATAGCATAAACTGTAAAATCTCTCTTCCGCTCGGCCTCACTTCCCTACCTACCTCCACGCCGCCCTGTCCTAGCCCCGCCCCTTCTCCCCAGCCTCTGAATTTTGTCTCTAGCTCCCACCCATTCTGTTGGCCACGCCCACTGGATTATCTCCTCCCCTTCCCACGGAGGGCTCTCCCTGGCCCTGGGATGGTCTAGCTCCACCCCTCCACACTGGCTCCGCCTTCTCACCTAGCCCCGCCCCTTCCTGAAGCCGAGGCTGCCTCATTCTAGCCCCTCCTCCTCCTCCCACCCAGGCAGCCTCTCCAGGCCGAGGGAGCCGAGGGGATGCATTATAGAATCGTGCACCTGAAACTTGTATAATTTTATTGACCAATGTCAACCCAGTAAATCCAATAACAAAGAAAACACAGGGGCCAGCAGAAGACCTGCTGGGTATGCTTGGTAGGGTAATAAAGTGGGTGTATTAGTTTGAACATTTTAATCTGTTAAAACGAAAACCAACACACTTCACTTTTAATTTAAACATTTCGCCTGAAATGTCATATGGTGTGCGTGAGTACGATATTGTTATGTTACAGAATGACATGCTTACAGTTTTGCACTAAAGGGTTTGGTCGTGAAAAGGGGGCGTTACCTGTGCCGGATCCGGCGCATCAGCATCTCGGGAGTGAGTACAGTGGGATGCGGCCACACTTTAAAAAAAATAAGGAAGCTCGTCTGCTTCCTGGCTCACCTCCTCGCCTCCTCGCCTCCCCTGGCGTTACCGCGGACCAGAACGTTCTCTGTGGGGCCTGCACCAGGGAGGGGAGGGAGGCTGCTGTGTGCCCCTACACCCTGGGGCCAGAGAGCCCTGCTGGCAGGAAGGGGCTTATGTCCTTGAACTCGGAGCTGTGTGTGCATGTCTGTCTGTCTAGCTCGTGTGGTTACTTTCTTCCCTTTCGGCAGAGCTCATATAAATAAGAGTATTGGATTTTCAGGCCATTTCTGCCTCGAAAATTCAAGAGGTCAGAGGCTTCTAATAAGATTCCTATAATTCAAAGGTACGTGGCTGGAAGGTCGGCCATCAGCGGTAATTGCATAGCTGTCACGGGGCTTGTCTGTCACGAGTGCCTGGGAGATCTGCACCATAAATTACTGGGGCTGCAGGGGTCCCGAGGCCCAGCCAGCGGTGGGGGCCCCCTCTTCTGTGTCCCGACCTCCTGCTGCTCTGTGACCTGGGGCTGGTGAGGCGCCCTCCTTTACGGCTGGCCTAGAGGTGAGCAGATCCACGGCCTAGAAGCATCTTGGAGAGAGTGGTTTGCTGCCCTGTGGGCAGGCGTTAGCAGGGCGGGCGGCCTCGAAGAGCCGAGACTGGCCGGGCGTGAGGGTTAGAAGGCCTTGACAGCCTTGGGGTCAGTGTCCAGCGCCGCAGACCGCACACAGGCGTGTTTGATAAATTCCCTGCCGCCGCTGCGGGTCACCTGGTCTGGGCTGTGGGAGTCATCCGTGTGAGCGACACAGGACTGGAACGGGAGACCCCCTCTGCCGGGGACTTTTATTTACGGCGGGAGCTTGTTACAACAAGTCGTTAAACAGATTTGGATTCACCGCAGGTTGAGCCATGCATCCCCCTGAACACCACTTACAATGAGAACCTGATGGGAGACGCTCAGGTTGTCACCCGGCATCGTCTGTCCCCTGGTTTCACGCTGGGTCCGCGGGGAGGTGGGCGAGCCGTCCCACGCACCGGGCACTAAGGGGGCCCACCGGTGTTCCCTGTATTTTAGGAGACCACGTTGGTCCTTGTCTGGCGTACAGCAGCATCTTTGTTGAGCTTTTTTCTCCCTCCTTCCTTTCCTACCGTTTCTTTATTGTAGTTTTCCGGGAGAGCGAGTGTGCACTGTCATTTAGTTCCTGCTCCTTGTGTGTCACACGGTGCCATTGGCCCTTGACGTGAAATAGGTGATTTAGTTTTCACGAAAACCCCAAGCGGGGGTTGTTTTTGTCCCCGTCTGGTGGTCGAAGAGCCCCAGACTCAGACGCGGTAAGACGCTTTCCCGGAGTCACACAGCCCGGGAGCTGCGGGGCCCGATGCCCAGCGGCAGAAGCAGGATTCAGGCTCCGCCGACCCCCCGCGGCCTTAGACGTTGTCAGGACGACTTCTCACACCAGGAACCTGTCTCAAGGCTTCCGTGAGACACAGGAAATGTGTCTCGACGTCTCCCTTTGGAAGTTCTGTTTAAGTTTAAATCCGTACGTTCGTGTGTTTTCTAACTGTGCACGGTGTTGTCCTGAGGACACTGTCTGGCATCCACGGACGTTTACTGAGCACCTACTACGGAGGCTCCACTCGCGGCCGGCGTGTGACGATCTGGCCTTGGCGGGGCCGGGATGGGGAGGCCACCGACAGTCACATCCGTGCAGGGATTTCGGAGGGTTTTCAGGCACGGGCGAGAACCAAACTCCTCCTGGGGCGGGGGCTTGGGGAAAACCTAGTCTTGCTGACACTTAGGAACCAGGAAAAAGCCTCGTTCTCATGAGCCGGCTTTGAGTTTGCAGGTGGACAAAGCCAACCGCCTGGGTGGCGCTCGAAGCCAAAGGTGGGCACGGGGTCATCCTGGAGGGGGGAGAGAGAACGTGGTGGAAGCCGCATGGGTCAAGCGAAGCTCGTGTCTTCAAGGAGAAGGACGAGGGACCGGGCTGGGCTGGAAGAAGCAGTGAGAGACGACAAGGAAGCCAGGGGAGTGTGGCGTCAGGAGCCGAGGGAGGAAGACCCAGGAGGCGCAAGGGGAGCTCAGCAGCGCTGGGTGCAGCCGCGTGCTCTGCCACACCCGCTGGAGGCAAGACCAGGGGACTCCCAGAGACTTGGCTCCAAGGTGGTGGGGGAACAGGGTGGGCCAGCCTGGGGGGCACAGGAGGAGGGGCGGCGTGGACCTCACGTGTGCGCAGGTGCCTTTGGGGGGAGGAGTGTGATGTCGAGGTGAAGGACACGGTAGGGAGGCATGTGGAAGGGCGGGGGTCTCATTTTCCTCATTTGTCAGCTGGGGCTTTTCGCAGACTCCCTGACGGAAGCATCTAGCGGACGCGTCCAAGACGCAGGAGAGGAAGCACGAGAGTCAGTCTTACAGGAGGAAGGCCTGAGCATCCCGACGGGTGATTCAAGTCAGGGAATCTCACTGTGACATTGTGAAGGCCGGTCCCCCGCCCAGAGCGGGGCCTGTCACCGACACACTCAGCAAGTATGAGAGGGGCTCTCTCCCTGCGGCGGGCCAGCGAGCCGAGGGCTGCAGTGTCTGTGTCCGCGGGTCGGCACCTCCTGCACACCATCCCGCAGGCTCCGCCCCGGCACCCTCACGCGTCCCTGGGGGGCACCCCCGAAGCTCCGGCAGCCCTGCGGGTCCCTCCCTGCAGCCTTGCCCGGCATGCCCTGCGCACCCCGCCTCCCTCCTGGGCCGCCGCACTGCGCCGACGCCCGGGGAGCCCCCGCCGCGCTGGGTGGCAGCTCTGGTTTCCTGCTGGCAGACTCCTTCTGCACGGGGTCAGGTGCCGAGTGTTTCACTGTTGCGGGAGCTGGTCTTGGCTGTGACGGCGGTGGGCCCTCGGACACACGGGTGTGCATTGCACAGAGGCCCTTACGTGTGGGTCGTTACCATTTTAGTGAACACCTGCACTGTTTCCCTCTGTGGTCGGGGGTCCGGGGGTCACACATGTCCAGTGAGTAAGGGGCCACCTACATGCACGGGCCTACGCCGTTGTGAATGGGGGACCTGAGTGGGGGCGGGGGACCTGGGACCGACCCCTCGAGTATATCTAGGGACAAGTTAGATTGGGGGGGTCAAAACTTAGGTGCGAGCGTTTGGCTGCCTGGGTGTACCCCTACTCTCTCGTGCGCTTCAAGGTCACCTGCGCTCAGCCCTGACCTTGTAGCGTGAAGACAGCCACCGTCGGTCAGCGCCGATGTTCGGGTTGGCATTCCGACAAACTTCGTTGTGGACTCTGCAATTTGAGTTTCCTATGTTCCACGTCATGAGATATTCTTCTTTTTCCAGCAGTTTTAAAGTGTAAGAACCGTTCTTCACTCCCGGGCCACGCAGTGCAGGCAGCCAACTGGACACGGCCCATGGGCCGCTGTCTGCCCTGCTGCCCCGGGTGGGTTTCCCTGCAGAGTGGTCCCAGACCTCCGGGCGTCAGGGCCCTCCTGGCCCAGTGATGAAGCATCGGGATGGCGGAGGGACGAGTGTAAGCTTCATATTCTCGTTCACAGGGCGCTCCTGGTGGTCAGGTTCGCTCGGGACGCAGCTGAAGTTTTCTTCTGGGCTCCCCCGAGGAGTCCCGAAAGACCCCGCAGCCGACGACATGAGTGTCCGCTGAGCACTGAGCGTCTTCTCGGCACCAACTGGGTTCAAGCAAATGAGGTCAGATGCTGTGCTGAGTGGGAGACCGAACCCCTCCCCCTCTGGTTCCCGGCACGCACGAGTGCAGGTAAGAGTTCCGTCTCTCTGCCTGCCCTTGACCCAGGACTGACTGAAAACGAAAAGCCCAGCCTGCCGGAGCGCGCAGAGCGGTCACTTTGCACATGTGCCCGGGGCCCTCTTCGGCGTGGCCCCTGGGTAGCGGCCCCGTGGGTGCGGGCTCAGGGCCGGAGTGGCCTCTCCCCGCAGTCAGCGGGGGTCACCACAGGAGGCGGGGCCGGATGGCAGTCCCTGGGTTTCCCATGAGGGAGGAACCAGCCGGGCCCCATCTCCATGCCTCTCCCCCACGGAGGGGGCCCCAGAACTCCTTCCACCCCCCTCCCCCCTTCCCAGGGTCAGTTAAATTAGAAAATTCCAGAGAAACAGTAATTTTTTCAGTGATATTTTTATGACAAGTACACTGAGGACTTTTTGTACTAACAAACCACTGGTCATTCACCTGAAATTCAGGTGTAACTGGGCATCTGTGTTCTTACTGGCCAGCTGTGGCCACCCTGGGGGAGCCTGAGTCCCTCCTGGACCCTCCCCCAGCCTGCATCCTGCGTCCGGCTGAGCCTGGCTTCCATGCTGTCCTCTCTGGGGCCGCGCCCCCCTGGCTCTTGCCCGGCCCTTTTCGGATGCTCCAGGCGCCCCAGGCCCCTCACCTATTGGGCTCTCCCGGGGCCTTGGGGGATGGGAAGCCGGCGACCTCCCACGGGTTTTTAACACTCTGAGGCCCCTGAGTAGAAAGGGCAGGAGCTGCCCTTGGAGGTGGGACGGCTGCTCCGTGTGGCCCACCAGGCTGCGAGGCTGGTGGACGGGCCCCCCATGAAGGAATGGATGTGAGCGTGGCACGGCCCACCACCCCCAGAGAAGAGCTGCGTGGCGGGGAGGCATCTGAAAGGTCGTTTAGCCATGAGTCCAGAAGACTGTGGCCAGAAAGCGGGACTCAGGCTCACCTCCACAGGTGGGGGGGGGGCTGTGAGAAGGGGCAGAGAAGGCCCCTCCACAGAGCACCCCGCACCAGAACGGGTTCTGTGCCGCCCCCAAACCTGGGCGCCCTGGGCCTGGGAGCCGCTGCGGCCAGGGCAGCTGCAGACGTGAGCCAAACCCCTCTGTACGTCGGACGCCTGGGAGGGGCCCCTGGGCCTCCTCGGGACAGAGGCAGCGGGTTGTAACCCGGGCCCGGTGGGGCCAGCGGCCTCCCGGCTCCTGCGATCCCCCCCGAGAAGTTTTCAGACAGAGATCATCATTGATATATTGGAAGTGTCTTCAGCCGTATCAGGTGGGGCGGGAGCCCGGGGTGCCGAATGGCCGGCGTGTCCGCACGAGCAATCTCCGTGATTGATGCCCGCCCGCTGCCAAGGCGGACACGCCGGGGCCCATCCATCTCCGCCTAAATATGGACGCGTATCGACGGACCCATTAAACCGCCCGGGCTGCGGAGACCGGAGATCAGATGAGACGGGCCCCTGAATTTCTCCTTTTAAAATATGCAGAGAGGAGGGAGTTCAAAATACTGAGTGCCGATGAGGATGAGGACTCGAGGAGGAGATGACAGACCTCTCGGAGTTCGGAATTAATGCTCCAGACCTCGGGCTTCGCTGGCGATCAATACGCACCCAGAACTCCCGTGAACGCTGGCAGGGGCGCGACATGCTCATTGGTGGCAGGCCGTTGATCTCTGGGGGGCTGCTCCGGGCCCGGTGGGGCCAGAGGGGCTGGGGGGCCGGCCAGATGTGGACAGGAAGGCCGCCTGTGTGGAGATCCGAGCCACCGAGGCCGAAGCCTCGAATGGCAGACTTCCTCACACTGGCCACCGTTTCAGCCCAGGCGGACCCCCCCTGTGCCCCCCGCTGACATCCAGTGGACAGCGATCCAGAGCGGGTTCCAGGGTCCTGGCCCTTCCCCTACGCTCCCTGACCCCTGACAAGTCCAGACGGCTGCACCCCCTTTTCTGCCTCTGTCTGGGCCTGCCGTTCTTGATTCGAATGCCTTGGGAGGAGGGAGGAGGGGGCAGGGGGGAATGAGTCACCCTGCGCCCCCTCACTCCCCCCCCTGCCCCGGACCACTGACACACAGCCCCTAATTTATCACAAAAGGTTACCGGTTTAGCTAGCCCACTCTCTTATTAATCAGCCCGTTCTGGCAGGTTGGGTGTCGCTCCCCATAAATATTCATTACGTTTGGACTGCTTCACAAACAGGACCATCTCCCCCCGTTTTGGGGGGGGGGGGACATGCATCATCTCGCCGGCTCGGCAGTCCCGGCTGCGGCCTCAGGTCAGCGGACGTATCCTGCAAAGTGCGGGCTGCGCTCTCAGGGGCCGACGTTTCTCGGCGGTTGCAAGACCCCTGTGCGGATTCGCAGAACAAGGAGCCTGCTGCAAACCGCTGTCCGCCCAGAGGCTGCACCTCTCTCGGTGCAAACGTGTTTTTTAAAGTCAGGAAGAATTTCAGACAGTCCGAGGCAATACCGAGTAAAGGACAAATACCCACGTGGCCACACCTCTGTCCAATCTTAACGTCTCGGGTGGAGCACAGGCCCCCACGCGCCCTTCTGGGCTCCCAGCCCCCCGTCTGTCCAGTCACAGGAACTTAGTGCTCCCCGTTCTTGTGCACATCTGACACTTTTATGAGCACTCATGCACCAATGAATGTCATTTATGACGGTGGTTTGCAGATCGGAAATATCTATACAGCATCCTCCTGTCTGTCCCCTTGTTTCTATCCGCTCGACATTATATTTTTTGGGATCGCCCAGGTAACTCCAGCTCACTTATTTTGTCTGCCCTCTGTCCTCTCCCTGGGGGCGCCCTCCCCGTTGGCCGGTTCTCCCGGGAACGGCGGTTGGCTCCGCCCCCTTTTTGCTTGGAGGCTCTAACGGGGCGGGGCAGTGGGCGTCCCTGCGTGTGCGTGGTCCTTGCTGGGTCCACAGGGGGCGCACGTGTTTTCGGCGTCCTGAGACTTTGCTGGGTTGTTTTCCAAAGCTGTGGACCGCTGGGCATGCCCACGCGCAGGCAGGCCAGTGCCCCCTCCTACTCTTTTCTGCAGACTCGACCGGCAGGCGGGCGGGACGGCCACGTTTGGAGATGGTCGCCCACCCGATGGGCCTGGGTCGGTCGCCTGTGGTTGGACTTGCCCCTTCCCGGTTATTTACGGGCTGAGCATCTGGTCTGCGCTCACGGGCCGTTCAGTGTCTCCTCTGCAAACTTCCTGTTCATGTCGTTTGGCCATTTTTCAGTGGGAGCGTCTATTTTTTTCTTCTTGATTTGAAATGATTAAAAAAATAAGCATAACTGGGTATAATTTTATTTTTTTTCTGGAAGCTTTTGAGGTTGTTGCTTATTTTCCCTATTCTGCATTTAATTTACCGTTTGAGCATACATTGTTTTTATTTATTCTGAGGGGCCACTCTTGATGCCTTTCTCCAGTTCTGTGAAATTCTTAGCTATTATTTGTTTTAATTTCTCCGCTATCACTTGTCTCCTACGCTGAGCTTCGAGAACTCCAGTTTGACGCACCCCGGCGCCTCTTGACCTGCCCTTCCGGCCTCGTAACAGGTTTTCACCCTTAAACACAGAGACCGTCCCCTCGGAGATGCCGTCTCGTCCTCGCGCCGTCTCCACCCCTCCACGCCTTCCTTCCGACTGCGCTGCTCCTGCCGGGGCGCACCCCGTCTTGTGCCTTTAGAACATTCCTGGTGACTGCGTAGTGCACTTTTAAGACGTTAAAATTGTTCCTCTTCCGCATACGACATTTATCCTTATTTCACTCACTTCTTTGTTGTTGGTAATCTGAAGTTGTTCGTGGGGGTGTCAGATGTCTTGCTTGTCCCTTTAACACATTAAACGTGCTTCTGTCACAGCCTTTGCCGGGTTCCTCTCCAGCCGGACTGGGGCTCCGTCCTGCACCTGACTCGCGTGAGCTCCGCCCTCCGTGCCTGGGGGCTGTGGTGTGGCGTCCCTTTGTGTCTTCCACCTCCATCTCCGTGTCTCTCCCCTCTTTCCCGCCTCCCCAGGCTCCCGCTGCTGCCCGCACACAGCACCCTCGCAGACTCGGAGCCTGGGCTGTGCTCCGGCATTGGGCGAGTGGCTGAGACGGTTGTCCAGCCAGGGAAGGGCAACATTGACCTTGAGCTCTTTTCAGCCTCCTGCCGTAAGCAGAGGAGGGGGAGGTGGAGTCCTGCCCTGGCCCCGCTGTCAACAACAGTGGTTTGGGGCGGAATTTGTCTGTTTTTGACAAAGCCCTACAGTCGCCTTCACCTGGACTGTCCCCCGATGCCCCTGTGCCTACACGCAGAGCCCGCTGCCGCCCCCTCACCATCTCGGGGTTCTGGCCCCCTCTGCGTCCATCCTGTGCATCTTGCACTGGAGCTTGGCCAGGTCACTTGGTTTTGCCAGAAACACCAGGATATCATTTGCCTCGGTCCTTCACAGCGTATCTCTGGGGGCGGTGTGGTCCTTACCCCGCAGCTGAGCGGGTGCGGGCTTGGGGCAGGCCAGTGACTTGCACCAGGTTATCCGGGGGGAGGTGTGTGAGGCAGAGTGGCCTCTAAGCCCTCCCAGTGGGCAGGGGGCTCCGTCTGCTCCACCACACAAGGCGAGTGGGGGCTGTCGGTCCCGTGATGCCTGGTGGAGGGGGAAACACAGGGCGTTTGGTGGAAAAGTCGCTGGGGGAGATTTGACTGGTTTTCAGGCCCCGGCTAGTGAAGGGGTTGGGGGCCTCATACAATTCCTTTCTTTCCCTTGCCTGGGTGTCATCACCTGTGAACTAAAGGGCCTTTGGTTCTGGGTGCCGGTCTTAAGGGGCCTTGAAGGAGCAGAGCCCGTCCCCCGGCCCTCTAGCCAGCTCAGCGCTGTGGGGCCTGTGCCGTCCTGGGTGGGCTGTGCCCTGGGCCAGTCTCCCCTGCTGCCCCCCTCCCCCACGGAGCCCCGCCTTTTCTGTTCATCCCTCCGGCCTCCACCGTTGCAGAGCCTGGACGGTTCTCCGTTCCAAGCCCACCAGTCTTTTAGGGCGGGAGGACTTGGGGGAGCTCTGCTCCATTGGTTCTGGCTGATGGGGATTATCTGACACCCCGAGACCAGCAACGCGGCAGACTCGTCTGTGGAGCACTGCGGAGGCCGCATTTCAGGGGGGCTCGGGTGTGCCCCTGGAGGGCAGATGCCCGGGGGCTGCTCAGTAAGAGCACGGTCGCCTCCCCTATTCCCGGTGCCCCAGGGGAAGGCCAACGCTAAGTTCCCTGATTTAATCTAAAACAGAACACCGGGGCGTTGCCCAGGCCCTCACACTGAGTGTATCGAATTCAGATTCTGGCTCAGGAGTGTGCGTTGGGCTGTGTGGGCGCTGGGTGAAAGTTGGGGGTGTTCTCTCCACTGGCAAAAGGACCCTCACCGCCACCCCACCTGAGACTCCAGCCCCGGTGCCTTTGGGTCCCGCCTTCCTTTGCACCTTCTTAGAGTCCACAAGCCGGGTTGGTCGTCCATCCCTGCTCAGAGGGCGGAGCCAGGGCGCAGGGCGCGGGGCGTGCTGACCTGGGCGGGGGCGGAGGGGCACCCTGCGCCGCCTGCCGCCCTCCCCCTCCGCGGCGGACGCACGGAGTCCCTGGAGCCAGCGCCTCCTCGGGAGCCGGGCAGAGGGAGCCGCTCCTCCTGCGAGCATGGCGCGGGGGAGAGATGTGTAACCCTGGAGAAGAGTTCACTTGATCACCGTGTTTTACACCTTCTCTGCAGAACGCTGGTGACTTAATTAACCTGCCGGCGGAGGGAGCGGCGGGGAGGCCCGTTTGCCGCGCGTCTGCCGCTCCTTCGCCCGCCGCCCACTTAAATTGCAAATTCTCCTGAACTGTAACCCAGTGTCTTATGGCTCCTGATTCTACATCTCCCTGTAGATCTTCCGTCTTCGCATGTGTCAGAGGCAGAGCACGTGGCTGTTAGCAAAAGGTATAGCTCTATTAAACCGCACGAAAACCCGCCATTGAAGTCGAGTTAGGAAAATGGCTTAATATCCCTAATGACAGACAGTTCCAAGTCGGTTTCAAAGCCTATTGTTGAGCCCACGTGGCGGTGCCCAGGTGCGGGGGGAGGACAGGTGCGGGGGCCTGAGGCGGGGACCTGTGGTCCTTGGCGTCCTCCTCCAGTCCCAGGGCAGGGTGGCACATGTTGCCTTGTTTTCCACAATCCGTGCCTCCTTTGCCTCTCCAGGAGACCCTCTCCTCGTCATGGGAGGGACGATCATCTTGTTGCTGAACATTTTTTAAAAATTTAGGAATAACTTGAGGATAGGGAGTCGCTGAATTATGATCAAAACCAGTGATGGTTCATGTGTGTATGATGTTTTCCCTTAAGAAAGTTAAGAGGACATTTGCAAGCCTCCCCCTCCAAAAAAAAAAAGAAATCCTTGATTTTTTTGAGCTCAGAAAGTTGTATCATAAGCACATTTTTATGGCCGAACACTGGGGTTTACAAGAGAGGATGACAAGCCTGTAATTGGCGTGCTTGGGATGGAGGTTTGCTGGCCCGGGAGAGGCTGGTGTTTGTGGCTGCGTTCTAGAAAAACATTCCAGGCATTCGGAGAGGCCCCGGGAGGGCCGGGCTGCGGGAGCTCCCCCGTCAGAACCACCTGGTCGCCGACTCGCCCGGAAAAACGGAACCACATGGAGGCTGATTCCCGCGTTCTGGGACCACGGACATTTTCACCCAACTGGAGATGAAGTTTGAAGTGCAAACATTTGGCAGCTGACATTTTCTGAATATATTCACCATCGCATGTTACTTTTTTTTCCCCTCCCCCCTCCATTCCGAGTTCCTAATTAGGCCCGTGTCATGCTCGGCTCCCACGGATCCCCGCGTGCTGGATGTCACCGGGGCTCAGCCGCAGCCTGAGCGGCTTGTGGACGCCGAGACAGTGACACACAATTAACCACGTCTTAAACCCGCCCCCGAGCACGCTGCGCCCTGACCCGGCGCTCGCCTGCAGCCCCCCCCGCCCCCCCCCCCCCCCGCCGTCTCCCCTCGAGCTGTCTCTGCTCCCAGCCCGGTTCACCCCCGAGAGCACTGCCAGCCGGAACCTGCCCTTCCTCCCTCTGGTGGGGGGTTGGGGGGGGGCAGGTGCCGGGAGCTCGGTTTGACTGCGGGACATTTTCTCTCGGCCTCGCATGATGAGTGGAAGACTCATGCCTGGTGAAGGCTGGGAAGTGAGGAGGGAGAGCTCTTCCTCTTTTCTGCACCCACGGGCGCGCGGGAGGGCTCATCCCCGCCTCCCGTCCGTCTGCTATCTGCTTTTTGTCTTTTTTGAGCAAACAGGAGCTTGCTACGCACCCCGCTTTGCCCACCTGCTTTGCCCCTTCCTGGACTTTATTCTGGGTGAGCCCCTGTCCCTCCCGGCGGTGTGGTTCTCCCGTCCCCGGGCCCCTCCGGACGGGCCATCGGCTACGACCGGTGTCTCTGTGAAGCTGCCGCCGCGGCGTCTGTGCCGCTGCCTGGTGCCGCCGACTGGTGCCGCCCTGAGGTCGTTCCCGGAGGGCGTGCTCACACAGACCGGCTGTGGGGGGAGGGGCGTGCACGGTGGCGCCCCTTTCAGGGTGACGCCGTGAGCGGGCGGCCGCCCCGGGGCCGCAGAGGCAGACGCGGCCATGAGGCTGTAAGATGCGCTCTTCCCATGACGTCCCCTCACCGTCCTCACTTCGGTCCCCGGTGGGCGGTGCTGTTTTCCTCCTGAAGACAGCGCAGTCCAGGTTCGACGACTCGGCTCCGACGCGGAGTGAAGCGGCCGCTGCCCTGGGGCTGATCCCCAATGCCTCCCGAAGATTAAGGGCTCTGTCCCCCACCCACCTGTCCCGCTGATGCCCAGGTGACAACATAGGAGCCGGTGGCCGTTTGTGGCGCCGTGGCCTGTAGGTGTACCTTTGTGACGTGCACGCAGAGGCGCGGCCCGCACGAGCCTCCCAGGCCCCCTGTCCTCAGTGCTCAGCCAGTCCCAGCTGGCACGTGCCAGGCTTCTGCGGGGGAAAGTGCCCTTTCCTGTGGGCCAAGGCCCGGGCGACCTGGTTCTGCATGGGTGGGTGGCCTGGGGTGAGAGGAGGGAGGGCGCCTCGCCGGGCAGTCAGGCGGGGCACCGCCAATGCTCCGGCTGAGAGAGGAGAGGTCGCTCTGGAGCCAGGGTCGGCCCTGGACCCTGAGGACAGACCCCGGGGGGTGGAGTGCCGGGGAGCCGGGGAGCAGCGAGGAGGGGGGCCCGTCTAGGCTCCTCCCATTAAGGTGACCGAGGCTGTACCTTTCTGGCCGGTCTATGGCTGAGGAGGGTCCCGGAGTTATCCATGCTCCTGCCTCTGCCTCTCCCCCTTCCCGGCCCCCCTTCTCACTCTCCTTCTGGGGTTTCTGCAGCCGAAACAACTTCTTTCAGGGACCAGGACACAGTCGCCAGCCAGGCTGCTCCTGAAGGCTGGACCTGCCCAGGGCAGCCCAGGGGCAGGGATGCCAAGGTGGTGCCTTCCACCCTCACTGCCGGAGTGCTCAGGGGCCGGCCCAGGGGCCCCGGGGGCCCTGTGCTCAGGGTCTTGGCCATCCTGGCTCACTCAGGGGTCCCTCCTGTTTCCCCCTCAGCCTGCGCCTCGCGGTGAAGGCTCTGAGGTGCTGAGAGGGGTGGCTGTCCTCACCCAGGTCAGAGGGTCAGGCAGGGTCTGTTAGCTGGCTGTCACCGAACGCCCAGGCGGTCGGCAGCAGCCTGTTGGAGCACTGAACTTGCCTCAGTCAGTTTGTCCCCATGTGGCAGGGTCACCAGGCGGACACCTTGATGAACACAGCGCTGTCCATTAGGAGCGAACCCGGGGTGAGGCGGCCTGTTGACGTGAGTGGTGTTGACAGGGCCCCCCGGCTGGGGACGCGCTGGAGGCCGGGCCCAGCCCCGCTCTGCACGCCGCGGGAACACCGCCACGTGCGTGCTGGAGGAAGCGGATTCTACTCCATCCGCCCCACCGTTCAGCTCGCACATTTTTACCGGCGCCCGCTGCGTGCGGAGCTGCGCCGTGCCCCGCCACCGCGGGTCACAGGGGACCGTGCGGTGGCCGTAGCACGGGCCAGTGCAGACGCCGTCGAGAGGGGGCGGCACCGGGACCTCCTGGGCACAGGGAGGGGGTATCATTGGCCTGGGGTGGGCGGTCCTGGGCAGGGGGTCCACCCACTGTGCTGACTCGACCTCTGAGTGGGAGGAGACACCTCCCCTTTCCTAACCCTGAAGACCCCGGGCAGATGCTCTTCAAGGGTCGGTTCGGACCACGCATTTGTGTCCTGGGACGCGGCGCCAGGCAGACGAGCCGAGCAATGAGAACCGACAGGGCGCCAGGCTCAAGGTGAATAGGCAAAAAAAAAAAAAGAAAAGAAAAGAAAAAAAGCTGAGAATAATGGTAAATGCGCATGCACCCCATGTGGGGCCTCACCGCACGCAGCTGACTGGCACCACCTAGGAGCACGTGGACAGGGGCGTGGCCCACTCCCGCCCTTCCGAGTGCCACGGAGGAGGGCCCTCAGGTGCTTCCCGGGCCCTAGCTTCGGCCGGTGGCGGTCGGTCACGGGCCGCCGCTTCAGACCGCAGATGCTAGCCTAATGGGCAGAACCAACCTTCCCCTTCCCTGTGTCCCCCCGGATCCGTTGTAATCAAGGGCACATACATTTGCCTCTTGTCCTTAAAAAGCCATTCCGTTTAAATGTTTTCGTTTTTGTACGGCCATTACCCAGAATCAAACAATTTTTAATAATCAGTGTGAGGAGCGTAGGATAGGACTGGTCGAATTTTTCACATTCAGAGCCAAGTTCCAGCCTTTAATATCCAGCGAGCTGCAATTAATTTATTTCCTCTTCGAGGACGGAAAGGCGGTCGGAATCATTCCCACTGTCATGCAACATCCCCAAACTGTACTTTATGAGGCCGAGCTCTGTGCGCGGGTAATAGATTCAGGCTTAGTTGGGCCTTGCACATGGGTGGCTCCGTGGGTTGGAAATGTCTGTTTATTATCAGTTTAATGCGGATGGAACTACTTATTCACTCCTCAGAAACCCTTTATGACTCCTAATTAAAGTCTTTGTCTGAACACGGGATAATTAATGCGCGAAGAGCAGTGTCTGCAGGCCCCCCGGTTCTGCGTGGAGCGGTATTGACTCGTGCGGGTGGCGGGGTGCTCGAGCTCCCGGAAGGAGCCCGGGGCCCGGGGCCCGGGCTTCACGTGTACTTAACGCCCCGACCAGCTCCTTTCCGAGTGCGGAGCTCGGCTCCCAGAGTGTCGCCGCCGTAAATCACGGGTCTGGAGATGACCAGGTCTTAAACAGTAGTGTCACTTTCAACCTAAACAGTTTGGCGGGGCTCTGGCGTGTAAGGCTGACCTCTTAGCACAACACGGACTGTTGACCCTGGAAGGCGAGTAGAAGGCATAAAAACAAGGCGTAAACTGCAGTGCTGCCAGGGTGCCATTGATTCTGGTCTGGCTTCCACTGGAAATCCGACGCTTCTGGTGGGTGGGCGTGGGGGTTCAGTGCCACCGACCGGGAGGGGGCCGCGTGCACATCCCGCCGCCCACGCCGACCTTTGCTCCCCAGAAGCCTCCGCTGGGCACCCCTGGCCGTCTGAGTGGGCGGGGAAGCAGGCAGCCCCCCGAAAGGTGAAGATCCGTCCGTAGGAAATGAGATCTCATTAGTGGGCATGCGAGGGCAGAGTGGACATTCACAGCAGGTTCTTTTTACAGGAACCATAAATAAAGGCGACGGGCGGGCCCGAGGGATTGGTCTGAGGAGGAGGAGGAGTTTTCGCCTCCGGGTCACCGCTTCACACCGGGCCAGGACGGAGGCATTCCGTTCCTAAGAGCGGGGTTGTGGGGGCGGGGGGCGGATACTGAGCATGGAGAGTGGGGCTCGCAGCCCGTGCTTGTGGGCTCGTGTCTGCACCCCACGCTTGGTGCCCTGGAGAAGAGCTAACAGGGAAGTAGGGAGGGGGGGTGGACCATGCAGGGGCTGCCAGTTACTCATCATGGGTCTCCTGGCATGGGTTTGGGCTCTGGCTAAGGACAGGGGGCTGGAGAGGAAGAGCACAGGACGGAGAAGGGAGGAGGAGGGAGAAGAAGGGAGAAGGAGGGAGAAGGAGGGAGGAGGAGGGAGGAGGGAAAGGGGGGAGGAGGGAGAGGAAGAGAAGGGAGCAGGAAGGAGAGGTGGGAAAGGCGGAGGGAGGAGAGAGAGGAAGAGAAGGGAGCAGGAAGGAGAGGAGAGAGGAGGAGGAGGAAGCTGGCAGATGGGGGCTCCTTGGCCTTGAAGGACGCCCCTGTGTTTCATCGGCTCAGGGGGCGGCTGCCCCCAGTTGTGCCGGAAGCCCAGGGTCGCTCCTGGCCTGTCTTCTTCTCTGGACCCTCGGCTGCTGCCCGCGCACTTGGCCCAGGGCACTCGGGGTGATGCGTGTCCCTTGCATTTTTACAGTGACTCCTTCACCTAGACAGAGCTGAGGGCAGACCCCCTCCCCCGCCACTTCCCGCCATCCCCCCACACTGCACATTCACTTTGGGAAGTTTGGAGCAAATAGAAAAGCAGAAATTGTGAACTTAACAAATCTCCCGGGGCCCCAGCGGCTGGCCCGTTTGCTGTGTGCTCACACCCTCGTGGGTGTGCTGCGTGTGCTGCCGGGTGTGTGCTGGACCGCGGTCCTGCGGTCCTTCCCTGAGTGCGTGGGTCACCGCGGTGAAACCGGCCGCCCTTTCCTGGACGCTCGGGCTGTTTCCCATCCTGTGCTTCCCCAGAGTCCAAGGTCTCTCTGACTCCCCGGGCAGGGCCGTCCGCTCCCCCTGGCCTCTCCCTGAGAGAGCCCACTGAGCCACGGCTACGGCCGCCCCGACCTCAGCTGGACCCCGGGGTTCCCGTTCACGCGCTGTCACTCCGCCCCCCCCGGAGGCAGCACAGGCGTCCCATCTCCAGCCAGGCCTGCCCCCCCCACCCCCGCTGGCTCAGCTGGCACTGCCTCCCGCTCCCACGGGCAGGGCAGCGGGCTGGCCAGGCGGAGGGGGAGGGGCGATGGCCATCAGCGGGGGTAGAAGGGAGCTGGACCCGTGTCTGTGGTCCGAGGTAACTGCCACGAGGCAGGGACAAGTCAGGCGCTGTTGTGGAGAGAAGAGGCTGCTTGTGTTTGGAGGCTGAGGGGGAGGTTTGTTTGGACCGGGTGTGGGTCCACTGAGCTCAGAGGGGGGGTGAGGGTTGAGGAAGCAGTGAGAGTGGGAGGAAGGGGCCTAGGTGGGGCGGGGGTGCGCTCAGAGACCCGCAGGTGAGAGCGGGTTTCCCGAGCTGCCCGCCGGGAGTGGGTGGGAGTGCGCACGCGGGCCCTGCTGGTGGGCGGAACAGGGCTGCTCTGAATTCCTTCGGGTCACGTTCCGACGTATCCGTCACGAGGGCCCAGAAAACGGCATGGAGTGTTTTGACTTGCAAGAGGATATATTTTGTCCCATCTTTCCCGCATGGAATTGATACAAAGCCCGTTTCTGAGCTTCACACGCGCCACTGTGCCGAGTTCACCATCGCAGCGGGGCAGCGCCCGCCCTGGATGCTGGTGCGGCCAGCTGGACGCTGCATCCAGAGGTAGACAGGGACCGGCTGGCTGTCCGGCCCGCCGCTCCCCTCTGAATGAGGCTGACGTGGCCCTGGGTTCTCAAAGTCCGGGCCCGGGGCTTCCCGTGAGTCCCAAGCACGTCTTTTCCTGGTGGCCGCCCAGACAATCCGGGGCGGCTCCCTGTCACCGTGGAACACGATTCTCTTTCTAGGGCCCGCCCACCGCCCAGCAAGCGGGCCAGAGCCGCCGGGCCCGGGCCCTGGTCTGGGCGGGAAGGGAGCCCGCAGGGGCGGCCGCCGCCTGCGCTAAACCTCTGCTGAGCGGGCGCTGTGGCTCCCCGTGTTAATCTCTGGGAAACGTGACCCTTCAATTAACAGAATAGTAATTGCATTGCGGACTATCAGAAACCCTGCATTATTAATGAGCACTTAAGGTCAATATTCGTTCGCTCCACTTTATTGTCTGTGATATTTATCACTTGTAATAGGACTTCCTGGTTAATTACACGGAGCCGTGCGGCATGCACTTTTGATTAATGTGGAAAGTTCATGCAGACGTGGTTAAAAAAACATTTATTATGTGTGACGTATTATAATAAACTGGTTTTTTTTTCCCTGAGCTTAGTCCTATGTACATATGTTTTCAATATTTAGAAGGGTTTCCTGTGGGGAGGAACTTCCTAAAACGCGAAATGGAGAAAATGCAATAAATCACGTTAGCCACCTGCGCGATGGGTGGCTTTCGCTGCGATGCGATATTCCCGGGGGAGGGCTCGGGTCGTGAGTTGTGCGGGATGATAAACGCGCCTCCATGGGAAGAAACCGCCGGGAAACGGCGCTCCGGGCGCCCCTCCCCTGCGCGGGGACCCCGGCGGGGCGGGGGGGGGGGGGGGGGGGGGAGGGAGGAGGACGCTCTCCACGGTGCAAGGCTGGGGCCGCACTTGGAGGTGCGACCTTGGGCACCTGACTCCGCCTCTCGTTGTCTCATCGATCAATCCGCGTCCGTGAACCAATCCCTTCCAGCCTCCGCCCCGAGCGACTGCGGGGTCCCAGGCTCCGCGCCGGGCGTGGGAGAGGTCTGCGCGCCGAGAAACGAGCCCCCGGGGCGCCGTGTTTGCTGGGGATAGGGCTCCCTCTCACTCCTCCCGTAGCTGGGACGCTGTCACCGGTCGTGTCTGGACAGATGTGGTCTCCAGCTGGGAGAAGCCAGCTTGGGAAGGGACTCCCTGCCGCTTCCGCGGGGTCCCCGGGGGAGGGGTCAGGAGGCCAGGTCCACAGGTGCGATGGGCTGGACTGCGTGTCCCCAGAGTCACCTGCCGAAGTCCCAGCGGGGCCTCTGACCTGGCTGCCCTTGGAGGTAGAGTCTGTAGAGAGGTGGTTACGGTAGAGTCAGGTCCCTAGGGTGGCCCGAGACCGGTGTGACTGTGTCCCCACAGGACGAGCTGACCCGAATGCAGACACAGGCGCAGCCACGGGAGGACCCGGGAGACGGCGTCCGGGTGCACCTCGAGGAGATAGCCAGCCCCGAGGTCCCACGATGCCCCGGCCGCCGTGGTGGGCTGACCCGGGCCTATGGGTGGAGGTGCTCAGAGGCCCAAGGTGCCCGGACTCTGGGTCTGGGCACGGCTTCACCCTGCTGGGCCTCCTTGGAGAAATGCAAGGGCCTGATCCGCCCTGGGCCCGGAGGAGCACCCAGACCCCAGGGAACCACCCCTTCGGGGCCTGCTGGGGGCGGCAGGGCCTGGGGCTCACGGGGTCTCCTGAGCACCTTCTCGGGGCAGGGTGGCCCCGGGAAGGGGGTCCCTCCCTCAGCCAAGTCCCAGCAAAGGGCCGAGGGTCTTGCCTTCACTCCACAGCGCAGACCACGAGGGAACCCGAACCTCCCCTTCCTGCCGGGCGGCCCGTCGGTGAGCAGGGGGCTTGCAGAGTGGGGCCGGCTCCCGGGTCAGAGCTGGCCGTCATGGGTCAGGCTGAGGCCCGAGGCTGGGCAAGCACACCACCCACCTTGTGCTGGCTTGGGAGAGGCAGTGGGCTCCCAGACTCCCACCCACCCCTGCCGAGTGTCCACAGTTCTGTCAAGGGAAGACCCCCAGGAAAGGGGTTCCCGTGAAACCCCTGCAGTGGGGAGAGTGAGGAGGCCTTCCGGACCCCGAGTGCAGCAGCACGGCTGACCGTGGGCTGACCACGCATGGTCCAGGGCACAGTACACACCAGTGAGCCCTCTGGGGGCTGGCTGGATGATGCTTGGGTCTCCCCATCTTTCAAAAGGGGTGCCGTGCACTCGTGCACCAGAAGGGGATGGATGTGAACATTAAACACCACACACTTCCCAGGACTCTCAGGCCAGAAGGAACATTCCAGAACATCACTTAGCTTCCCGTGCAGGAGGAAAGGGAGCCCCACGAGGCGACCTCCCCGTCTCACTCACCTGCACGTGCAGGGGTGGCGTTAGGAGCACACTCGGGGAGCCTTGACGATTGTAGGGGACGCAGGCAGCGTGAGCCCAGATGTGGTCCCGCTGCTGGGCGCCGTCAGGTGTGAATGGCGTGGGGCTGGAATGTTTGGGGCCGTGGGGTCTGTGGCCCTGTCAGAAGCTGGGCAGCGCTGTGGGGACAGAGGGAGGGTGACAAGGTCCAGTGAGAAGGGCCGGGTTTGTGGGGAGTGGGGGCCACTGCTGAAGGAGAGAGAAGAGTGTTTTGCTGACAGGGGACCCTGTACGTGAAGACTGGGGGCTCCGGGGCACACAGGTCCAGTCCTCGCACACCCGGCCCTGGAGGGGCCGTCTTCAGAAAGGAGGGTCTCAGTCTTTGGACGCCCCCTTTCCTTGGGCAGGGGAGTGGCAGGGCCACGCCTCACCCGGGGCCCTCGCTCCAGCCAGCCTCTCCGCTGCTCTCCCTTCCCTAGGCTTGGGGGCCGGTCCTCTCTCCGGGGGTGGGGGGGTGGGGGTGGGGCGGGGCGCAGCTTGGGCCCCAAGGCCAGTGTCTAATTTCCCAAGCCACCGCAGCTCTGAAATATTCTCTTATTTAAAACATTTGTGATAAATTATCTGTCAACAGTAGACGAAGTTAACATTTCTTTTGATCAATAAAATAAATATTGAGGTTATGAGCTAAATACTCTCTAAATGTCTGAGGAAGGTTGCATCCTCCGGTGCTCGCTCCTTCCAGCCCGTCCGCTCTCCCGGACTCCACACGCAGGGCTGCAGTCATTGTCATCCGTAATCTGGGATGGGTTAGCCCGACGCCCCTCCGTGCGTGCGTGCGTGCGTGCGTGCAGCCTCTTCCGTGTCGGCGTGCTCTCACCGGGGTTGCTCGTACACAATGCGGCAGGAGGCAGGGAATGGGCACACTGGGTCTTTGTGGCACACCTGTCCGGGCACCTGTTGTGTGTCGTAGTGTTTGTAAGTAGTTCTGCACAACTTGGACCCCGGATGACGTCTGTGCACAGGAGGGGGCCCTTTGTCCCACTTTGTGTCAGTTAAAACCCTTCGGCCAGTCTGTGGCCATAAAAACAACAAGTCGCGCGAAGCGCCTGCAGGCAGCTTCTGTCTCGCAGGCCCTGGGAGGGGCGGCACTTCCGCCCGCGCTGGAGGCCAGCATCCGGTCGGAGATTCTCGCTGGGCAAATTCCCCGGCTTTCCGAGCAATTTAACCGTCTGTGGGGCCGCTGATCCTCCGAGTGTGTCGGCGAGCCTCGGGGACCTGTGTACCGTTTCTGCATATCCAAGTTCAAATATATGCTCAAGGTTGGCTTAAATTTTAAGTTGTCGATCTTATTTCTGATAGATTTGTCAGCTTAGCCTCCATTTCATTTCTACGACCTGCTCCTAATCCTCAAATATTCTTTTCTCACACACGTCTTGGCTCACTTCGCCGGTCGTGTCGGGGACGTGTTCGGGGAGCACGCTGCCGCGTGGGTGTCGCTGGGGCTTTCGCGTGGAGACCCGAGCCGTGGGGCGACCTGGCTGCCAACGCCGCTTCCGGGGGGCTCCCACGGGCAGGTGGACTGTCTCAGCTGGTTACAGCATCCCTTTAAGTTTTTCACCAGTTCTAACAGGCTGTTTTTTGTTGTTGTTACTACTTTTCATGCTCGTGCTTGTGCCGTGTAAAATGCAAGCCTAGTCTATTAAAAATGACTTTGTGGTTTGTCCTTAGAATTCTCGACACTTTGTTGGTAGCACAAATGTTGTTTTTCCAAATGAAGGTTCTAACTGATTGCTGATGACTGTTAGTAAATGGCTCCCCGCTGTCCCCCCACCAATTAAGGACATTGCTCTCATTACTACTTTGTTGTACATGCCCCAGCCGGGGACCGAACCTGCAACCTCCGTATGTATGTACCCTGACCGGGAATTGAACCCGTGACCTTTTGGTCTACAGGCTGACGCCTCAACCAACTGAGCCGTAGCAGCCAGGGGGTCAGTGTTTTGCCCTAGTCCATTGTTAAAGGCCATCTCTAGCCTTAGCAATGGGTATGTGAGTCCCGTGAACACTGGTTGTAAAACTTCTGCTCTGTTCCAGAGCTCCTTTCTCTGCGGTGTGCCGGGGGTCCCTGAGCACGCCAGCAACTGTGTGCTCGCTGCAGGCAGGGTCCGCTCCGTCACCTGGACGGCCATCGGCATTTCGCGGACCAGGAGATGGGCTCAGACGGTTGGTGGCTGTCTAAGGCGGAGATGGTTCTGGAACCGGCTGTGCCAGCCCCCAGGTCAAGCCTGTGAAAATGGCGTTTGCTGCCTACATGGATGGCTTTCTCGTGTTCGTCCTTCCGAGAGTGGCTTTTCCGGCGAAGCCCCTTCACGCGGTCGCAGCGTAGCCCCTCCCCCCACTCCGGTCCGCTCTCCCCGCGGGCTTGGCCCTCCAGGCCCGGCCAGCGGGTTTCACTCTTCGCAGCTCATTGCTCCTTCTAAGTCGGCTCCGAATTTTAGGGCCTTTCTCACCTCTTTATATTTTTCTTCTCCATAAGGAAATTAGTCTGAAAGGGGGGAAAAATCTTTCTGTGTGGCCTGTTCAGCAAGACTTAGGAACTTCCTCTCCTCAGTTCCCACACCCAGCCTGACCAGCGGAGCCAGAATTCAAATTTACGGTCTCTGGGGCAACATTTTAATAGAGTTTTTGCTGGTGTTAAAGCTTAACTCTGGTGTTATATTCATGCTCCACCATGGAGGTTTAACCACCCAATTTTATTAGCAGCCAAATAAAAGTATCAGGAAAATGAAATCTCGGTGTTTGTGTCCTGGGACGGAGCATCCTGCCCCTTCTCCCAGCGGTAATTTATATCTTCTTGGATGGCGGTGCACGCCAACTTGGAGAGCGGCGGAGAAGGGGGCCATTGGAGAACGTTTCTGACTTAAATGAATTATGTGCAGGCAAAGAATACCCAGCCCACATTATCTCTGCCTTTTACAGAAATAAAGCTCTGAGAGCAGGAGTATTCGATGGAGCTCTGCACCCTGGACAAAGATTGCTTTGGAGGCTAAATTAATAGATCTGGAACGTGGAAATGAGAATAATGAATCTGCCTCATTAAAAAATTTCTTTCTTCCAATTATTTCTATTCTAAGCGTCGTGGGGGTCTCCAGAAGAGGGGCGGGTCCCGAACCCCTGCCGACCTCCGCGCCCCCTCTGCGGCAGGACTCTCTTCGGCGGCTCAGACTTGGCGCTGCCCCCGAGGTTGACCTCGAGTGGACGGTTACATTTCTAGGTGGCGGATTTGGAATGCGAGAAGGGTGCTGCGGCCGTGGCCATGGGCGTGGGCGTGGGCGTGGGCGTGGTTGTGGGTGAGGAGCCAGGCAGTACCAGAGCCTGGTTGCCAGCTGCCTGGTCAGGGTGCGACTTCTCCTTTTCAACAGGGAGCCCTGGCCTCTCTCTCGTGCCCTGACCCGGTGACTAACTTTCCGAGGTCTCTTCACACTCGGTGACATTTCCCTCTGTCCGTGGTGGCGGTGGTGGGGGTAATGATGCTGTGGCCTGGGTCGGTGGGTCGGGGCTGTGGAGGCAGTGGGGGACAGTGCTTCAAAAAGGGGGCGGTGGGGGGTCCACAGTGCCTGGGCTCCAGCAGGGGCCTGTCCCGGGGCGCTTCTCCTGGTTTCCGGGGCTCCCCCCCGGGCTGGAAGACAGTTGGGAGGAGCTGACGCTCATTCGCACTAGCGATGCCAGGTCGGCACCGAGCATTACCCAGTTCCCTTGGCCTTCCGGGTCACCGGCGGGCATCTGTTCCCTGCCAGGTGCGCCCCGGCGGAGGCTGCCGGGAAGCCGCTCTCACTGACGAGTGTTGGCGGTGGCGCTGTGGCTCGGGCTCCGCTGGGCAGCTTGGGTTTTTAGGGCTCCAGCTGGCACCTCTCACATTCTTGCCTTTGCTCCGGAAGGACTCCCCTTCTTTCTTCTGGGGTCCCAACGGGACTCAAGGCCCCAGCTATCGCCTGAGACGCAGGACAAAGGGGGCACCTGGGGTCAGAGGCACACGTTCAGCTGGGGCTCTCCATCCACTCCGGCGCCTGGGCGCCTACCAGGCCGCTGGCCTCACCCAGCCTCCGCCTCCACGGCGTCAGCGTGGACAGCAGAGGAGCTGCCCCCTCCACCGGTCAGGCTGCGGCGAGGGCACGAGGGGCTTCGGACAGTGTGGGGAAGCTCCCGCGTCCTGGGCATGGCGGCGTCTCCGCGTGCCCCACTCCGGGAGGCACCGGTGTCCCCCTGGCCCGACCTGTCGGCTGTGGGGACACAGTGACAGCCGGGTCAGGCCTCTGTTCCAATGGAAAACCCTGAATCAACCTTTCTTCCCCCAAATGAAGCTTCGCATGTGTCAGGGCGGCTTCCTGCGTGTTAGCAGCTCACGGCTGCATTTGCTGTGTCTCCTGCTTCAGGAGCTGGGCCCCCGGCCCACCTTCAGACGGGCCCCTGAGGCGCCTGGCCCTCTCGGCGTGCCGAGGGGAGCGGGTGGTCCGGGGCCCCGGCACCTAGAGACCCCGGTCGGAGCTACCCGCACCCAGCTGTCACAGTGTCTTATTTCCCCGCAGGACCGATGAAGCCAGCCGTGGTCACCTCCAGAAGATGGCACAGGGGCCCCGGGGAGGGAGAGACCCAGTGTGGTCGCCGTCCCGGAAGGTGGGTGGGACCAGGGCCCACCGGGTAAGATGGCCGTAAGTGATAAGGAGCTGGGGGAGGTGGGACCCTGGGCTGGCTGTGCTCTCCCGCCTGGGCGCTCTGTCCTGGGAGTGGGGGTGGTGGACCGTGCCCTTTGCCCTCTGCCCTCTCTGGTCACTGTGTACTGCCCGGCACTGGACTCAGCTCCGGTCTTCTCCTGGCTTCTCGGAAGAGCCAGAGTCAAGTTTGCTGGCTCCTTTCTTCTCCTCCCCACCAATGCTTGTGTTTGCTCAGCCACTAGGGGCACCTCCCCTGTCATTTCCCGGGAAAGGGAGGCTCAGCGTGTCCCCCCCCCCCGGTAGTTAGTGTGCACGCTGCCGCGCTGGGAGCCGCTCGCTTGCATCCATCCCTCAGGCCTGTCCGTCCGGGCACCCAGTTGACTTTCCTATTGGCTCTCTTTCTCAGCTGCACTTGGCCTTCTGATGCTTTGGAGGTTCCTTCTGCTCCGGTGGAGCCATTTGTAAGGTCTCCCCGGGGCCCTGTGACGCGTCTGCGCCTCTCTCCCCCCCTCCGCCCCCTTCCCGCACGCCCTTTGTTTTCCATTGTTAACGCGCACTTTCCTTGGGAGGAGGCGATCGCTCCTTTTCGGGCCCGGCTTTGCTCTGCACTCGCCGAACCGCGGCGTTTGGCTGTTCCCTGCCCCCGGTGACCGGTGCGGGAGGACAGCGCACCACCTGATTGAGATAAAAAAGTCGGTGCTTCGCCATAGGGAGGCCAAATTAGCCCTCGGAAGTAGGTGCCTAGAGCACTGTAAGACTTTTCTGATTAATTCTCGCGACGCGAGACCTGTGACACAGAGTTTTATGTGCTGTGAGCGGGGGAGGGGGCGTGGCGACGTGTTTTACCTCCGGCTGATTTATATGCCTGCCCTTCGTGGTGTGAAATCGGGGCCCGCGGATCCGAGGGGTCCTCTTTCAGACGGAACCTCTCCCCTGTCTGTGGTGTCCAGAATGCAGGCCCAGGATCTCAGGATCCGGCCCGGAGAGACTCAGAGTAGAACCTCAGTCAGAACGCCCGCGGTTCTGGGGACGGAGCAGCCGAGAGAGGCGGCCGCTCTCACCCGGACGGGCGTCACTCAGCACCTGGAAGTGACAGCTAATCAATTCGTTCATCACCCACGCAGGGGAAAATCCTAATTTAACAGAGTGTTGATGGCAAATAATTATTCACAAGAAGTCTTTTTGACAGTGACTCATTTGCTCTTATTTTAAAAACATAAAAACATGCTCTGTTTCTTAAAAACCTGTTGTCACCTCCCCGGGTTCCTTATTGCATCGTTTAGGAATTTGTTTTATTACAATCTGCGATCCAGCCTAAATCGTCCCAGCGGCTGCGAGTTGCCTTTGCGTCCGGGAGCCCCGGTACCCAGCACGGCGACGCCGGCGAGGGTGCGCGGACCCTGCCCTCGGCCGAGCTCCTGAATGCGCGCCTGAAAACTGAGGCCTTTGTGAGCCAAACACACTTGCTGATGGGAAGCAGTTTAGCACGTGCGAGTCCGACTAGGCTCACAGATGTGCTGGATTCACAGTCCCACGGACGAGGGACCTACGACGGCGTCAGAGCTGCACTTCTATGCGTATCTCAAGGAAGCTGCAAAAACTGCATTTTTCTTTTTTTAAATTAAATTTAATTTATTTTTAGATTTGGAAGGGGGAGAACGAGAGAGAGAGAGAAACATCCATGTGCGGTTGCTGGGGGCCGTGGCCTGCAACCCAGGCATGTACCCTGACTGGGACTCGAACCTGCGGTGCTTTGGTTCGCAGCCCGAGCTCAATCCACTGAGCTACGCCCGCCAGGGCTAAAGCTGCATTTTTTCAGTTAGTGGAAACACAGTTCAACGCCTCACATGAAAGAAATACCCATGCACACACAGGTTCACTTACTGAGACTGGTTAACGAGTGCCTTGTATGACGTATGTCTGCAAATTGTCACGGGGAGCAAAGGCGGATTAATATTTCTTGGCAATTTGAGACAAAGGCCCCACTAACCCTCCGACTGGCTATTTTTGGTGGTTATAAAAGGGTTGGGTCTTCCTTCCCCATTTGTTTCCTTCTGCGTTGGAAGGTCTGTAGGTCTGCCGGGCTGCACGTGCACCGCGGGGTCAGGTTGGACCTCGGTGACTCCGCTGGCGGCAAAGTGACCTGGTTGCTCGCTGCTCTGATCGTCTGTTGCCCTGGCGGCGTTTCTGTCCGGGCTCGCAGGTCAGGGCCCACCCTGCCTCTGAGTCTTCCTCCTCTGCCCCCCTTTTTGGGAGCAGGGGTACCGGACGCGGGACTGGGGGCCACAAGACCATGCTCCGCAGGTCGGGTTCCTGAGTTTCACCAGGTGAGTGTAGTTCTGGTGGACAATCCGGTGGCGCGAAGTACGCCATCGTTTGGTGAATCTTTCCTTATGGATGCTCCAGGCCCGGGCCCCTGGCTGTGCCATGGGGCCAATACCCCCAATGCTAATAAATGTCAGCGAGGTCCCGGGGAGAACTAAAGCCCCGGGACAGCGGTTTGGGGGCCACGGCTGCAAGCGATAAACCCTTCCACCGGGAAGCCGGGTGGTTGCCGCGGGGAGGTCCGGTCCATGGCAAGCAGCCGGCCGCTTCCTCCAAAGACTGGTTCCGCCCAGTTTTCGGTTCCATACTCGCTGGGGAGCAAGAATGACATTCATTAGGCCAAGTTTTGCTCCAAAAGACACCCTGAGCCTTGGAGTCAAAAAAGGGAAGGGGCTCACCGAGCTCCGGCGCGCGGGTTGTGCGCACTGGGACGGCTCTCGCCACGCTTGCCCGCGGCCCCTCGTGGAGGCAGCCGCACGCAGAGCGCAGTGCGCAGCTCCAGAGGCGGTCAGCGCCACTAGGCCAGGTCCAGGCACGCGTTGCTTAGCAACGCGCAGGCGGGCGATGCTGGCAACCGGGGAGCCTTCCGCCCACCGAGCACGGAGGCAAATACTCTCCCCAACGGGAGGCGGCCCGCTGGCGCGGCTCCGGTGTCTGGGCCTCCTCACCGATCATCTCCTTGTGAAGGCGGGAGGGGGAAGCCTTCCATGGTGCATGGTCGCGGTCCCTCGGGGGTAAATTTTTAGCTGCAGAATTTATGAGTTGCACATTTATTTGATTTGGCTTTTGGTTAATTTTTTTTTCCTCCTCTTGTCAACCTGACAATATGAGGGCAGACGGAGGCAGTCCCTGCAGGAGAGGCAGTAAACGGAGCTCCTGCGGCTGCTTTCCAGGGGGCTCCTGGGCACTGCCGGCCCTCCCTCTCCCCCTCCCCCCTCCCCGCGCGCCCCTCCTCCCTCCTGCCCGCGCACGCACCAGAACACTCCAATGCAAATAAATAAATCCGGGAGTAAATACCGATGCGAGTCTCATTAACATCACCTGTCAAATGCCGACGCATAGGACCCCAAATGCCCCCCTGGGCCTCCCAGTAATTTCTGGAAAGTACATAAAAAGGATGATCGGTGGGTGTGTTTGTGGAAATCGCTGGCAGGGTGTGGGAAGATACGCTTATAAGTCCATAACTCTTTCTGGCAGAAGCTTAGCGCCGGTCACGCGATGACTGTCCTCAGCGGGAGAGACACGTGGCCCCAGTTTCATGACAGATGTCGGGGACCCTGGAAAGGGGTGTGAGGAAGATCCCCACTATTTTTTTCCGTTGAACCGACCTGGGCGTGTGGGCCATTTCGTCAGCGCTGTGTCTGTTTCTTTGGTCCGTCTGGTCGCCCAGAGGCGGCGGAACCGGTGACCCAGCGCTCTGTAGAGAACAGTCAGTGTCGCTGAAGGCGGAAGTCCTCCAAACCACCTGGTGCTGGACTTACTCCACCTCACCTGTGCGCCACGCCCGGCTTCGGAGTTAAAGGATAACCTGACAAGGACCTGGACACGGGCGCCTGTCGCTTGCCCTGGAGAATGCTGAGGGAGCCCCTTGCCACCGAAGAGCCCCTCCTCCCGTTTTGCATTTCGGGATTTATAAACGCGACCCTCTGCCTGGCCCGGCAAAGACATGGGCGCGGGAGCCCTCAGAGGGGCGCATCGCCAGAGCAGCCAGGTGCCGTGCCAGCTCCCGTGGGGCTCCTCGCTCCTCCTCCCAAGGAGTCGTATCCAGGGCGTGCACAGCCCTGGTTTCCGAGAGAGCTGGCTCTGGGCCGGCGGCGGGTTCGGAGGACACCTCCCCACGGTGTCACCCCTGGATTTGAGGTGGGAGGGAAGAGGGGACGGTGCGCAGTGAAGCACTTGGTAGTCGTGTATTCGTCTGGGGAAGGGCCTGAGGGTCCTTGGGTTAAAGCAGAAAACAGCAGATGAAGTCGGGCCGGCAGCCTCCACGGCGCGCAGGTGTGTGCGAGGGACCTGCCTTCCCCGCCCCCCTCTCCGTTTGGGAGCAGAGAGGAGACAGCCGAGGAAGGCAGGAGGGCCCGGGGGTCCTTCTCCTTGTTCTCGTCAGAGCCGAGGCAGGACCAGCGGCTCTGCTGGCGAAGCCGCCTGCACGGAGGGACGGTGGGCAGCATGTTATCGAGAGCGGGCTCCGCCTGCCTGGCGGATGGGTGCGCTCTCCGTCTGCCTGGCAGCCTGGGCTCAACACCAGTTTTACTGAACGCACCTGTTTGAGTGAACTGTCCACCTCCTTGTCCTTTCCTCCTTCGGCCGCTGTCGCCACCCGCTGGGTCCACCCTGCTCACTTTGGTCCCAACACTTCCCGTCTTCCTGTCACCACGCCTACCGCCCTGACTGCCTAATTCCTGCCCCCTCCACTACTCAACTCACGGCGCTTATCACCCGACTTCTTCTCCCCTGGTCTCCCCGCCACCCAACTCAAGTCCTTTTCTCCTGCCGTTGTCCCTGCTCTGGACCCGCGCCCCTTCCCCAGCACCCGTGGGAAGGTGGGATGCACCTGGCTTCGGAACCCTCAGGGGGCGCTTTGGGAGCAGTGGTGGCAGTGGCGTCTCGTGGGGTCAGATGGTGGAAGGTTGGTCCAGACCCTGCCTGTCCCCCTGCTCCCCCCAAACCCCAGGCTGCCTGTCGTGGGAACCGGCTGCTCTCTGCCCCCCTTGGTGGGGCCGAACTGGACAGGACTTTCCCTTCTGTAGACGAGCGGGCTGGAAGAGAACATTTCCAAATTGACTTTGAACCTCTCCCAAGTGTTTCAGAAGAAGTTGGACTTTTCTCCGTTGTCTTCTTGCAGGTTTTCGGCCCAAAGGCAGCGCTTTCCTGAGTGACGGAGGCCGAGAGCACCAGAGCCCTCCGATGGCGGGATTCTGTCCTCCCATCAGGCCACCTGGGGCGCGCCGTTTCGGCCGAAGGCTCGTAGTTTTACGTGTGACTTTGCAGGTGTAACTGCAGTCCAGGGAGAAGTCAGAACTGGGAGTGCCACTTAAAGTTGTGTTTTGTAACTTTATTAGGGCTTCCAGTTCTAGGACTTTGTTTATTTAAATGCCATCCTGTTGTTTTTTTTCGAAAAGAGTAAGTCCTGTTGCCGTTAAATAAGGTATTGACTCATCTAATGCAATTTTCTTTTTTCAGTGAACAGCTTCATCTAAGGGACAGCAGCGTGTTTCAGTCAAGCCCACACAGTTGCGCTGTGGTCACTGGACCCCCACGGCGTGGGGCACGTGTGCCCGGTTCCCAGGCCGGTGGCCACTGCATTGCACGTGTACACATGCAGGGGAGGCTGGCTTAAGTGGCCTGCTTTGTTCACTGCTTAATTATGTTATTTTCCTGTTCCCGAAAACCTGACACAAGGCAAATTTACATTACTGTGCTCCTAATTAGCCAATAATCCTCGAGGATTTGAGTGATACATACCCAAAGTAATTTCCTCCTTCGCCAAACAGGAATTTCCTTACACCGGGTTCGGGAGCCGGGGCCACGGCAGAAGGCGTCCCGGTGATGACAGCCCTGGACGCCCGTGTCCCACGTCACCCGCGCTCAGAGCCACATAATGATCTCGGCGGCAGCCTTCTACAGCGCCTTATAGGAATCAATACCGGCAGTGTGCAGGCGGAGAAGCGCCCCGTGCCCATCAGGTGGTGAGGATGCTCCCGGTCGGATGCTGCTGCTGGTTTTTTATTAAATTGGCTGTGCCTTTCGGTGCCCGTCACCCGCGCCTGCCGTGTCTGCTCTGCGCTGCGGTCCTGAGCCCACCCACGCACCCCGCACAGGACCCTAACCCTGGTCCCCCAGGCAGCCTGGGGACGCTGCGCGCTCACCTGGCTCTGAGCCCTCCTTCCTGCCTCTGCGCGTCGTGACCCCCGCCTCCCCGGAACCCCGGACTCCCCTTCGCTCGCTGCCTGGTGGCTGCCCATCTCCGTCCAATCTGTCTCTCTTCCTCGCCGAACCCCGCGTTGCCCACGACTTTCTGGGCGTCGGTGCTGACAAGCTGCAGAAGGGAGACGCGTCACCTTCCCGGAGGGACTCGGGGCCAGCCCAGCTGGTCCTTCTCATCCATCGCCAGAGACCCGTCTTACAGCCCCACACGCTGCTGGGCGGGAAGGAGTGTGTGCGTGTGTGTGTGTGTGTGTGTGCACACACGTGTGTGTGGCCACATCTGGACTCAGAGCTCAGTTAAAAAGTGGGGCCTTGGGACCTACTCAACTGGTGTCATTCATTTCAGTTCGCGACCCGTGGTGGAGGCCAACCGCGGTTGTTCCGCTCTCCGGCCTTGTGATTGGTGGGTTTAGGCGAGGGCATGTGACACAGTTCTGACCAATAAGAAGCCGAGGAGCTGCTTGGAAAGGTTTGAATTACTGACAGAGAGACCAGGGGGCGGTAACTGTCCCTTCTCCCGCAGGATGGCAGGCTGCCTGCAGGTGGGGCCCGAAACCCGGACTGGGGGGAACGGGGCTCAAGGGTGAGGATGGGAGAGGAGAGGACGAGAGCCCCAGAGTCACGTTCCCACGTTGATCAGGGCCCCCCCAGCCCTTGCGGGAATTCTTCAGGTGAGGAGCTTTCCCAGCGTCCAAGCCGGTTTAGCTGGGGTCGGTCTCCTGTTACCTGCCGCCATGTGCTTCCTAGCTGGTCCACCTGCCCCCGGTGTCTAGGAACCCCAAAATCTGAGCTGGGGCCTGTGGGCAGCGATGCCGAAGGAGCCTCGGGTCGTACTCCAAGTAAAAGAAGGTGAACTCGGGCCCTTCCTGACCCGCTAAGTGGACGGAACACTTGTGGCTCCAGCGGCCCAGGGGCTGATTTTGGGACCCAACTGAGGGGACTGCGGGGTCTGTCACCTGATCTTTGTGGTTTTATCTCTGTTGGATGAGCCGGAAGGCCGCGCCCTACTGTCACTTGTAATCCTGCCCAGCCTCCCGTCCGGACCCTGTCTGCTGCGGACTGCATTGGCTGTGCCGCGGCGAGGGCCTCGCTGGCATGCAGCAATGAGAGGGTGCCGTGGGGCCGTGGGTGGCTCTCCTCCTGTGTTGGTGGCCCCTCAGTTCCTGAGAAGGACTCCGCACGAAGTGTCGCCTGCCGCACGCCCACCCCCACCCACCCCGCCCCACTCAGGAAGCCATTCGTTACTGCGGGCAATAACGGCGGGGATTTACGGCCAAGAGACGGAATTCTGGACGAAGTTGGGCGTGTGGTGTGGGGGCTGGTGGCCCGGGCTCAGTGTAGGAAGGGTTTCTCAGAGAGTCTGGGTAGAGCCGAGCAGGCGTGACCTAGGGCATCGAGGGAGCGTGTCACCCCGGGCAGATGCCACTTGCCGGCGAGAGCTGAGCATGGGTGAGATTAGGGGCACCCGGTGTCTGACTGTCACAGGGTCCAGGCGGGCTGGTCGGTTGGTGACTGTGTCCTCGGGGGGAGGGGGCTGAGGCAGGTGTGGGAATGTCCCTGTGGGTGTCCATGGTTCTGTGACCTGGAGCGCGAGGAAATCAAGGATGGTGGGAAGCTCTGCCCCGTGGGTGATGCGGGTTGCTCATTGTGAAGAAATTGCAACCCTCGTTTTGCCTTCCGTGGTCTCGTGTGGTACGTACCTCGGGGACGGGCACGGACTTTCTACTGCTGCCCGAGCCTCACCTTGGCTCAGGTGCAGTGCCTATGGCACGCCCACGCCATGGAGGTCACCAGACGGCATTGCGTTTGGTGCCTGCAGCGCGCGGTGCCAGAGCAGGCTCCAACGGCAGGAACCAGGGGCCGAGGTGGCGTTGAGCACACCTCTCTGGTGACAGGTGGGTAGAACTCGGGAACTCGGACCACATGCTCGGGCCAGGGCCCTGGCTGGCTGCCTGGTCTGTGTCCTTGCTTTGGCAGCTCAGCCTTTGCTCACGGTCAAGGTTGGAGCACAGGCTGGGCATTGAGTAGTTGTCATGGACCCTGTCTGGGTGCGGCTCTGTCTGCGATGGTCACAGGGGAGGTGACGTGCGTGTTCGTCAGCTCAGCTGCAGTCCGGGGCGTGTCTTCTGGTGTCCGTGTGCAGGCAGGTGACGGAGAAGACACGAGGGAGAGCCCCGGGCATCAGGGAGGGGGCGTCAGTGAGTGCGGGAGGGCCGGGCCCCGGGCAGCGTGCTGGGGACACTGGGCGAGGGGCCCGCGGGGAGACGCCAAGGCCAGGGAGACGGGCCGCGGCCCTGCGGTCTGCCGGGGACCAGAGGCAGGTGTCTCTGAACAAGTTCTTCATGCTTTAACCGCTCGCGGCAGCATCGGGGTTTGTATCTGGAATCCGTCATTTGCTTGGGGCAGCGGTGTGTCCTGCGGGGGGGGGGGGGGGGGGCCTGCACAAGTTGATAACCATCGGTTAGGAATCGGTCCATTTCGACTGGAGAGTCGGCAGCTGCTCCCCATCAAGGGAAGTCTGTTCCCGGGGGAGCCACGTCAGCCCCACCCCCGGGGGCACAGGTTCCCTGCGGGCCCGCAGGCGGGACCTCGAGGGGGTCGGGGACCCGTCTGGCCTGAGGGAATTGGTGCATCCCCCACCCCTCATCCGGCTCCCCCCCCGGGGTGCCGACTGGCGCTGTGCGGCCGGCTACGGGGCCTCTCTCATGAAGCCCAGACCCAGACCACTGAGGTCTGTGGGAAATTGTTTCTCTCTTGTCTGTGTTCTGAAATTCCTGTGCAAACCCAGGGTCCCCCCTTGAGGGGTTACTTATGCGGTAACATGATTTGCTTTGGGGAATCTTATTTCATTTATTCATCTTTGAAAACCGAATTGCCGGAATCCAGAGTAGATAACAGTTGAGTAGAAAGGGGTTTTTTTTGCGAGCGCTGCAGCCGACACTTGGAAGTGTGTGTGTGTGTGCGTGTGCGTGTGTGCGTATGTGTGTGTGCGTGCATGATAAAAGGCACGGTGTCGCCAGGCCTGTGACGTGGAAACCCCGGCACAGTGCTGTGTGAAGGCGCCTCACTTCCAGCCTCCAAGGGCAGGGTCCCGGCCCGGAGCCTCCCCCCCGCCCGGAGCCTCCCCCCGCCCCACCCCAGACTTAAACTGTAAGGACATTCAGGCACTCATGATGGTTTTAAAAATGACATTTCCGAGGTACCGTTTATTAATAAGTGAAATAAATTTCAGATGTGCCACGTGATCATTTTATACACTGCTGCAGATTCTAGAATCTTCCACGTGGTCAGGGTCTTAGTTACATGGTTGTTTGAGGTAACCGTGCAGCCTGACTTTTGAGACGGAAGCAACCGGCCCATCCGTGGTGGTGACAGGGCTCGCGACGGCCCAGACGTCCTGGGACCCACGCGCCCCGCGTCCCAGCCGCCTCCTCCATGCTTCCAGCGCTTTGAGGTGACACCCGTGTCATTAGACACGCGGGTGCATTGCAGGAGATCGCCGCTTACCAGAATGCACCTCCGAAAATTAAAACTGGCAAAACAATTGTTATTGACGGAAATGGAGAGTGAGTGGCAATTTGGGCCTAAATTATTTATGAGCCTCGCCGCCGGGGCCGCGTGGGAACGGCGCGGCTGGTGGGAGTTTGCTCGGAAGACGTCTCCCAGAGCTCCGGGGTCTCTGGCCGCGTGTGGAGGCGCTCGGGGGAGCCCTCGGGATGCGGCCCACCCGACACCGGGACGCGGTCTCCATGCAGCTGGTGTGCGACGCCCGACGAGCGTGATTCCGAGAGAAAGCTCTGCGGCACCAGGGCAGCGCGGTGCACGGAGACCGTCACTTTTCATTCAAGATGTAGGCAGACGGCGGGCGAGACGTGATCACTTCTCGGCACTGCCGCGCCACATCGCGTGTTAGCGAGGCTCTGCGGTGATAATCAGGGAGTGAACTCCAAAGCACCCCTCATCACCCTGTCTGCCTCCCCCCTCCCAGCCTGTTCCCGGAACGCCGGCAGGCGTGCGCAATTAGCCTCCCCTCCATGCACGTCAACACGGCGCGTGGGTTGCGGAAATCAGCCCGGTGTGCCTACTGAACACCTCCTGGAAAGGAATTCATTAGCTCTGTATGTTTTGGAATCACAGTTTATGGAATCATTTTGGAGTCTTTCACTGAAATGGAATTAATGTTTTTTTTCCCTGCGAGTCCTGCAAACGGAATCTCTGGCATGGTGGGACTGAAGGGACGGGGGGCAGCTGCAGGGGGAGACCCCACATGATTTTCTTAATCTTCAGCTTGTTTCTGGGACAGCAGGGAAGTGTGGGATTCAGGGCAGGGGTTGGTTTGCAGAGTGGACCCAGTTCTAAGGTGTTCTTCTCGGGAGGAAGGTACGCACGTGGCAGCCACCTGAAGGGTGCCTCTTCCCTGGGTCGTCCGCGCTCTGCGGTGGCGAGGAGCGTCTGACGTTCACTTGAATGTCGCGTTCGGGCACCGAAGCCATCTGGATGCAGCTGCATGTCAGTCACCTCGGAAGACGCCGGCCCCAAGCCGTGTGGTTCCGCAGCCTCCGCAGGGGTCTGGGCACGAGGCCGACTCCAGACAAAGAAATGGAACAAACAAAACAATGGCGTGGGGGGGGGTCTTCCGGCCGCCCACGGGAGCCCCACGGGAGCGGGAGCCCCGTGTAAAGCTTGGCGTGTTTTCGTGGGTGTCCGCTCGGGGAAACCTGGGGTCCCGGTGGTGCGTGGCTTACCTGAGCCCTGGGCTCCACAGCGCGTTTATGGTTACTGTGTTTCACAGGTTGACAGATTTTTATATTCTGTCCGAGCCAGGGTCTTACACCACCTGGTTTATTATTTAGTAATTTACAGGGCAGTCAGGCGTGTTTGGATAAACGTATAAACCTATTGTTCTTCCGCGCGCCGGGCCGGTGTGCAGCGAACTACGCGCCGGGTGCGCGCGCACCCTGCAGCTCCGCTCTTTTCTCCAGGAGGGAAGCGCGCAATAGGTAACGCGGTGACGGTGGCCTCCCCCGGGGCCGGCAAGGTGTGAGAGCAGCCCCGCGTCGGGGTAGTGGGTCATTACCGTGGGAGCCGCGACCCGTGAATGGAATGTGCCGCCCGCTCCGTCCGTCCGTGTCAGACCGCGGCTCGTGGCGGGAGGCCTGCCGTCTCGGAGCTGACGTTGCCTCCTCGCTCTGGGCTTACTGGTCCCTCCGACGAGAACGCGCACAGGTGTGCGGTGACAGCGGGCCGCGCCGGGGGAGGCGAGACCTTGCCCGTCTGCCGCGTGTCCCCACGCGCGGTGCCCAGATGCCGAGGCCGCTTGGGGAGGTTTTCGAGGGAGTGGCATCCCGTCCCGGGCGTTTTCGGATGCTTTATAAAGTGCCTGGACAAACACGTGGAGCTGATTGAGGCAGAGGCTCTGCCGTGCACACGTTTGCGGGTTTCGAGCGGTGGACAGGCCATGGGAGTGGATGGAGGGGGCCAGGCGAAGGCGGCCCCTGGGCCCCTCCCCAGCTCCTCCCACGCAGGGGTCCGACCTGCTTTTTTCACAAGCACGTCTGGGGAATGAGGCCACCGCTCTGGAAACAATGCGGACAACGGGATGGCTGCGTGGCATGATGTAATTTGTCTTGTCTGTGAGATAGACGAGGAAAAGCACGTTGTTTCACTGGGGCTTCCGGTAAAGGCGTGCATTCTCAGGGAGAGTATCAGGGGTCCCTGGTTCTGGAGTTCTGACGTCAGGAAGTTTGGTTGTGTTTCCGAGGCCCGGGGCGGGCTGCCTCTGCCGCCTTCTGCGGGAAGAGAGGCCGCTGCACACCTCAGTCCGCGGCCGCCTTGTCCTGGGCGCTTCCCCTAGCGGAGCCCCGGAGACGAGCGCGCCCAGGGTCTTCCCGCGAGATGAACGCGCAGGTGAGCGCGGACAGGGAACGGGCCCCAAGCCCCGGCGCTGGACGATGCCCATCGCTCCCGCAGATTCGCTGTGATACCAAGGATGCGAAAAAACACGCGTAACAAACACAGGGAAGCCCTTTCCACCGGGCGGGCAGGCGGCAGATGCGCAGGACACGGGGACCCAGCCTGGGTCCGAGTCCCACCTGGGCCGCGAGCGGCTGTGCGGGCTGAGGGGGAGGAGCCCTGCACGCCCTTCCCGCTGCATCGCCGCTTCGAGGTGGCAGGCACCGCAGAGGCGCTGGTCTGCCGAGGTTCCCCGGGGCTACCGGCTGAAAAGGGCTCTTGACACGGGCTGTGAACCATACCGTCTGATGTAATCTTCTTGTCTGAGAAAGCTCCTACGTAATGAAGTTCAGTAGCGAGTTGATACCCAAATGTATAGTCATCCAAATCCAGTGTCTCACTCCTGAGTGTGTCCCCGCAGGTGTGGGCCCAGGTGGTCACACCTCGGGTTTCCTTCGCCACCCCCACCCCACTCGCCCAGGGTGGGGGGGGCCTGGCCCCGCAGAGGTCTGCCTGGGGGGGGCGGGGTCTCTGCATTTCCACACCCACCTGTGTCACCTAGCCCCAGGGGCTCCGTCTGCACCTGCACCCCCTGCTGACTACGCCGCGGACTGGAGTTTGTCACAGGAGCATTCAACATCCCTTCATTCCAGGCCTCTTTGTCCCCCTGGCCTTTACTTTGCTAGGACTGAAGAGGGAAAACCTATAGGATAAAATGCCTGAAATACTTTTCATTTAATGATTAATTCCTTATTTGCCCTCTTAGCTAAAAGTGCTCAAATCATTATGGTCAAAATATCTTCTAGGTCTTTCATAAAAAATATGGTGAGTAGGTGAGGAGGCATATTATTACTTTGTAATCACCTGTTGGGTAGCCTTGGCCCATTTAGTTATTAGATAAAGGTAATTTGAAGAATAAAATCCTGGTCCTACGAAAGAAAGCTGATATACATTGAAAGCTGATGAAGATATAAACTTTAATCACGAGTAAGCTCTGATAAAAGAGAAGTCAGAACCACTACCCACTGAAATGGCTAAAATTGAAAAGTCTGACAATACCAAGTGTTGGCAGTGACACGGAGCAGCCGGAACACTCACGCACTGCTGGTGGAAATCAGAAATTGTCCAGCCCCTTGGGAAACAGCTTGGCTGTGTCTTACCGAGTTCAACATACAAGTCAGTAGTACCGCTCCTCGGTCTTCGCCCAAGAAAAGGAAAACACACGTCCACACCACGGCTTGCACACGGGTGTTCACAGAGGCAGGCGCAGCAGATCAGCCGTATACACCACCGCAAACGACCACGTGTTTATCAGAAGGTGAGCGGGTCAGCACATCCCTGCCACGTCCACACCGAGAATGCTCTGCAGCAAGACACATGAATGAGAGATGGATACACGCGCACACAGCATGGATGGGTGTCAAAAACCTCTGGGGAGTGGGAGAAGGCAGATGCGAAGGAAAGCGTGTATGTTCCCTGCTCACTGATGGGAAGTCATTTGCACGGAATTCGGAGAGGAGCACTGTCCATGGGGAGCAGGGACAGGGGCAGAGGTGATGGCCAAGGGCGGCCAAGGGCACGGGGGAGCTTTTTGGGCTGATGGAAACTCGGGGGTTACATGACTCTATGAAATCGCCCAAGCTCATCCAGCTGTGCAGATAGAAAGGGTAATTTCGGTATATGTAAATCATGCTTCTGCTAGGCTGGAAACAGATGAGGATGATTGTTTTCTTCCTTTACGAACGTGACCCGAAGAACCAGGTGGGAACCGAACGGACCTGTGGCACTGAGACACAGGAACGGCTGGAGGAAAACGGTGATTCGTTGACTTTCTTCCTTCTTCAAGTGCGGTTACGGCACATGTTCACTCCATGGAAAATCCTCAGGCCGGGCAGTTCACGGTAATGGTGAGGGCAACTCCCCTCGCAGAGTGCCGGCCGTCCTGCCGACACTCACTATTCGGACTGCTTTGTGTTTTTATCGCACGTATTTAAAGTGCAGAGTCCGGCGATCAGACCTCTGCTGTCCAGGGGAGCAGCCACCATGGACAAGATGAGCTCTTGCTCCCCACGCCCCCGCCCTTCCAGAAGCCCCTGCTCGGGCCTCCCCTCTGCCCCCAGGACACTGTCAATGGGCTCTCTGTCTCCACGTGGCAGTTTGCACCTGCAAGGCTTTTCCGTGTTCGGAGTCAGACCATACGAACTCTTTTCTCTTAGAGTTCCTCTACGCGGCACCACTATTCTGACAGCCATCACTTGTGTGTCTATCCACAACTCCTTCCCTTGCTTTAAAAAAAAAAAAAATGATTCACTCACTTTCGTTGCTGAAGCAAATTTCATGGGATGGATCTTCACCAGGGGACGGGAATTTGGGTTGTCGTGCGATCTGTCAGCTGTCGTAAACAAGCTGCGGGGAACATCTGTGGACCAGTTTCACGGAGACACGTGCTTGCTCTGGGGTGAATGTTTAGGAGGGAAGGGCTGAGACGTCCGGTAGGTGTGCTTTTTAGGAAGCGGCCAACCTGTTTTCCGGAATGCTGGTAACACCTCCCACCCCCACGCTGAGGGACGGGGCCGCCCCCCCCCCCCGCCCCCAGCGCCTAGCCGAGGCACAGGCAGGTCCGCTCTCAGCTGTGAACGGGCCACTGCACATGTGCGGGGGTGTGCTGTCGTGGTCCCCGCCCTCCTTTCCCTGCCGGCCCGGCGGGCGGGCCGTCTTTCCTGCACCCACTTTTCAGCCGTGGGTCTTTGCAGAAGTGTCTCCACAGATTTGGGTCTAGTTTTCAATATTGAGCTGTTTTCTTCCTGATTCTTGAATTTTATGAGTCCTTCATATTTTCCAGATATATGTAGATCATGTTTTTCTTTTTAAAAATTAAAAAAAATGTTTTTCTTTTAGATCAGGTGTATGCTTTGCAAATAATTTCTCCCAGCCTATGGCTTTGTCTTTTCATCAACTTAACAGTGTCTTTAGCAAAGAAAAACCTTTTTAGTTTTTTTTAAAGATTTTATTTATTTATTTTTTAGAGGGGAGAAGGGAGGGAGAAAGAGAGGGAGAGAAACATCAGTGTGTGGTTGCCTCTCACACGCCCCCTACTGGGGACCTGGTCTGCAACCCAGGCATGTGCCCAGACTGGGAATCAAACCTGCGACCCTTTGGTTCACAGCCCGCGCTCAGTCCACGGAGCTATGCCAGCCAGGTCAGCTTTGCAAGTGTCCGCTTACAGACAGCAGAGCTGGCGCAGATGTGTGCGGATGTATAGATGGCAGAGACCTTCGCGTAACTCCAGGTCCCTGAAGCTCGCTCCTGCGTTTTGTTCCAGGTGCTTGTGGGTTCAGTGTTAGGCTGTTTCTCTGTTTTGAGTGGATTTTTGTGTGTCGCTTGTGGCGATGCGGTTATCCTTCCTTCGTGGCGGTCTTGGCGCACCTTTACAAACTGACCGCCCACGATGCGTGGCTGTGTTGGCGAACACGGTGTCTCCCGTCTGCTGGCCAGTCCTCGTGCCCACACCGCACCGCACCCGTGTGGCCGCCGAGGCGTTGAGTGGCTCCTGAGCTCAGGCGGTCCTCCCGCTTGTCGTTTCTCAAGTTTTTGGCTATTTTAGGTCTCTTGCATTTTCGTATAAACTTTAGCACTCGCTTATTCATTGCTCCACGCTGCAGGCGGGCGTACGTCTATAGATTAGTTTTATCGGAATGGAATCCACTTATATGCACTGACTTACAATTGACTTCTTCATGAGATTTATTAAAGTAGAAAATACTCAGGTGAAAACAAAATCATCGTGTTAACAGTTTTATAGTATTCCATCTCCTCCTGTTCTCAAACATAAAATATCGCCCTGGCTGCAATGCCGGGCACCGCACGTACATCTTTGCTCCTGCATCGAATTATCCCTTCAGTACAAACTCCGTGTTTTAGGACTTACTGCCCAATTCTCCTCTGAGAGCTTGCATCAGTTCATGCTCCTACAGGAAGTTTATAAGTATAATTGTATCTATTCTCCTGCCAGCACTAACTCTTGTTACTGTGTCTGCTCATGGCCACAGGTGCAGGTGGCAGTGTGGCCCTGGTATTCTTTTTTTTTTTTTAAGATTTTACTTATTTATTTTAGAGAGGGAAGGGAGGGAGAAAGAGAGAGAGAGAGAAACATCCATGTGCGGTTGCTGGGGGCCGTGGCCTGCAACCCAGGCACGTGCCCTGACTGGGAATCGAACCTGCGATGCTTTGGTTCGCAGCCCGAGCTCAATCCACTGAGCTACGCCAGCCAGGGTGGCCCGGGTAATCTAATTTGTATTTCCACTGGGGAGGTAAGAGGCTTCAGGTTGGACTTCCGCTGCAGATCCGTCCACAGTCTTCCCGGTTACAGGATTTGCTCCAAGAACAAAGCCGTCTCTGCCTCAACTTGCTGTCGTGAAAAATAGGAATAATAACCGCGCTTGTTCCACAGAGGCTGTTACAAAATCAAGTGCAATAATCAGCACAAAGCGCTCACACGCAAAGGCTGACACATCCTGACAAAATGGGGTTTATCCCGTGGATGCGAGGTTGGTTCCACATTTGGGAATCCTCGTGGTTCTCCGTACGGACTAGAAAGGGAAGCTCATGAGATGATCTCAAACTCAGGAACGGCGTTTGACAAGACCCACCATCTACTGCCAGTGAAGGCCCCCAGGCAAGTAGGGGCAGAAGAGGACTCGCTGAACCTGGGAGAGCACCTCTGGGAAGGCCTAGGCCGTCAGACGCAGCCGTGAGAGGCTGGTTCCTGCCCCGAGACCTGCAGGGAGCCGGGGGTCTCTGCTCTGGCCACTTCGGCCAGCGTTGTGCACCTGGGCGGCGAGGCAAGGAAAACACAGATGATGGAAAGTCTTCCAGACGAAAGGGAGGGGGCAAAATGGTCTCTCTGCAGGTTGCATGACCTCCTGCTTAGAGAATCTGGTCTATCCTACCCCAGACTCCTAAAATCAGTGAAGTGAGCAAAGTTGTGGAATGCAAAATCAAAAAAACCCCAACAAAAATAAATGCCACAGTGCCAAAATATATGAAATATTTAGGGATAAATCTGGCAAAACGTGTAAGACCTACATGCCCAAAACTGCAAAATACAGCTGATGAAAGCCACGGGAGACCCACATCAGTGTTGACATACAGTGTGTTTGCAAGAGTCGGCATTGTTAAGGTGCCAACTGGGCCCAAATCGAACAACAAATTCAACACAAACTCACCCAAAATTCCTGTGGGTGGTTTTGATGATAATGATGATGATGATAGTGTTGCTGATGGTGATAATGATGATGGTGATGTTTGTGGTGATGATGATAGTGATGGTGATGATGGTGAAGGTGATGGTGATGATGGTAGTGATGATGATGGTGGTGGTGGTGGTAATGGTGGTGATTGTGCTGATGATGGTAGTGATGGTCCTGATGGTGGTGATGGTCCTAATGGTGGTGATGATGATAGTGATGATGGTGATAGTGCTGATGGTGGTGGTGGT